>NC_046657.1:77110046-77111850 GCF_010883055.1 Belonocnema kinseyi | reverse complement strand
TGAGCCAAGACATTCCCGATGATAGCTGCAGGGCGTGCCATGCACACCCCGAGCATTTAGCTCACATACTATCTAGTTGCCCAACACACGCGGGAACGACCTTCATTCAAAGGCACAGTGCGGCACTAAGAGTACTTTATTACCATCTCTGTCACTCCTACGGCATTCACCTTAATGTCGCTCCTCTAAATGCTCCTAGGGAAATTGAGTCAATTGTCGAGAATGGGAAGTGCCGTATATACTGGAACTTTATATTCTCGACAATTGTTTCTGTTGCTCACTCGAGGCCTGACATGGTTCTTCTTGACTTCGAGAAGCGAACCATGTTCGTTATCGAATTTTCGGCACCAGCTGACAAAAACATCGTAGCCAAGGAGAATGAAAAGATAGAGAGGTATCGATACCTTATAAGGGAGTTGCAACGATTTTACCCGGAATATTCTGTTAAACTGATCGTCCTTATCATCGGCGCTCTTGGAGGTGCCAAGCTTTCACTTGCTAATAGCCTAAAAAGCATCCCTGCGTGTCAAAAATATGCTAGAACACTTGCGGGAAAAATGCAGAAGGCGGTTGTCCTTGGGTCGCTCCGTGTTCTTAGGGTCCACGAGGCTTTTGCTGGATCGTCGTATTGATTCCTTTACAGACTGTAACCACCTATCTCACGGTTGTGAGACGTGGTTATGGCTGAAATTTTACCGCGATTACGACATCCTTACGACGTCTCTACGACAACTTTACGACATGGACATAGGATGTCGTAAAGTTGTCGTATGGATGTCGTAACGATGTCATAAAGTCGTCGCCAAATTTCGTGCCCACTGGGTGACTTTGAAATTACATTTGAGCTATCTTTATTTTGGACCAATAGCAAATTTTCAAGGTTCATTGCAGAAATTCTTTAATAAAATTTCCTACATTATATCTTACAGACGGAAGTCATGGAAGTGGTGGAAATGATTGGAGCAGGGAAGTAACTGATCCTCGAACGCCAAGGCTGCAGTTCACTGCCAGCCGAGAAAATGCTGGTGATCATGGTTCAGCGAGTAGCAGTCGACGTTAGTATTTTTTCAACTTAAAAAAAAAGGTTGCGATTTAAAACAAAATCCAAATTCTATTGCTAAATCACCAATAAATTAAACAGTCCAACAAGGGTAAGTCAACCTAAAGTTCTAACCTAAAAGTGCAGAAAACGCTGTTTTTGCCTATTTTTGAGGTTATGTAGTGCTGCAGCTTCTGTTTTTATATAAAAAGTACACACATTTTCTTAAATTAAAAGTCTTACTCGTTCAAATGCCGTAAAGTTTGCTCAGATATAATATTTTTTGCTGACATATCGCACTTTTAATTTTTCAGTTTCGAATTTTAACTTACAAAAGTATATAATTCTTATCGGAAATTTAATGCGCATATTTTCCCCTGTGCAAAATTTGTGTAGCTTTCCCCACTTTCTATGTAATTCTGAAAAACGTATTCTTCAAAACTTTCTGTAAATTTTGAGAATTTATGAAAATGTATGAAATTTGAGGAAATGCATTGGAATTGTAATTTGTCGAAAATGATAATTTATACAAATTTCTGGGAATTTTAGCAGCATTCGTGAAAATTTGTAGAAACTTTATGTACCAGGTGTATACATATGAAACCGGTATTTTTTCAAGAAAAAAACACATTTATTTCAAGAGAATGATAACAAATATTTTACTCAAAGTATGCGCCCTCACTGGCTACACATTTTGTCCACCTCTCAGGCAATTTATGGATACCTTTCCAAAAAAAGTCTTCGTTTTTTGAAGCAAACCAGTCA
>NC_046657.1:77107190-77109946 GCF_010883055.1 Belonocnema kinseyi | reverse complement strand
TCGGATTCACCGGAAAAATGTCCACGAAGCTCGTTATCCATTTCAGCCAGATCTTTATGCTTGAGAGAAACCTTGGTGTTGATGTTTCTCCGGGTCGTAAAGAATCGCTCTTCATATATTGGATGCCTGCCCGCGGTTGTTCTTAGTGTCGCCTCTCTTTCTTTGTCGCCGGCTTGTTCTAGCTGTGGTAGAGTAGGCGTTCCGCATACATAGCCCCTTTTACGGAGTAATTCAGCATGGTTTCGCAGACGTTGCTGCGAAAAGTGCGATAGCTCCGGGTGTTTCTCGCACCACAGAGCATGCAGCCGTGCCATGTAACCCCGTTCACGGGCCACACTCGCATCGTAGCAGTCTAGCAAGTCGTGATTCAGTCGCTCCGTCCAACCAAAGGTCACGAGATCCCGCTGATCCATCGCATTGAATCCATTATCATTGGCTCCCCCAGCTCTAGATTGGTGGGCATTGTTGGCCGACCCATTGTCGGGACCCCTGCGCGTTCTGTTGTTTTGAACCGCACTTACTACAACTATGTTTGGTGTTGTCATTGTTGTTCCCACGAGAAGCTAGGGAAAGGGGTTCGTCCATCCTTGTAGAGCCCCGCATGCAAGGATAAGGCTGCTTACTCTGAGAGGTCGCCTGGTATCCCAGACTCACCGTTCTAGACACCTCACCCAGGTGCCATTCAGCTTTCGGCACGGTTTCTACACCTCCGCTTGGGGGTTAATTCCTTCGGGACCACCCCTGGACAATTGTCCGCGACTGCCTATTTATTTTTGTAACCATATTCAGCAGAAACCATTGGTACAGGGACCCTCTATCCGCAACCCGAGGACGCGTTCGGTGGCTTTGTCATATATATATATATATATAATACTAACGCAAAAGCGCCAAATAATCAAGAAAATTATTATGCAAAAGAAATAAGAAAATTTCGAAATTTGTTAGTAGAATATAAAACAATCGGACATAAATATTAAAATAAAATTTTATAAAAATTAATAAGAACAGAAAATTAATTGCTGGCTTTAAAAAATGTACACAGTAAGAAGTGAACCTTAATATCCGTACATAGGATATCGACGGATTTCAAGGTGAGATCAAAAGAAGATCGCGAGCACGGAAAATCAGCATCAGACCGAAATTATAAAGTCTGCTCGATTTGCAAAAAAAAAAACGTTTCTCATATAAGAATTTTTATTTGTCGCGGGTTCGAAACCTAAATGTTTTGAATTCTTAAGGCCGTTCTGTAAAACATGTTTCGAAGCTTATAATGATATATTTATAATATTATAATTTTAGTAATATTACAAATTATTATTAAATATTTTATGTAATTAACCCTTAGCGGCATGTTGGGAATACCGTACTCCCACCTTTTTTCATATCTTTTTTGCGATTTCAGAGTAGTTTTCATTGGGTTTTACATAGATTTTTTTTAATTTCATGCTCGCAGGATGATAGAAAATTAAAATTATTGTGCGAAGGGTCTGAATTTTAAAAATAATTTGTTAATACTTATAAAAAAAGAAGAAAAAAGCCTTTTTTGTTGAAAAAATTTATTATTGAATAAACCGTCCATTATATTCTAATGAAAATGGGTACTTAAAGGTATTTGTGGTCGCTGAATACGAATCTGGACTCAGATTTTGAAAATTCAAAATAGCGGACCCAATATGGCTGCCGAAATTTAGAATATTTTTGGATTTTATCTGAAAATTGGTATACAGGGGATTTTGGGGTCCGTGATCACGAATATGAACTCAGATTTTGGAAATCTAAAATGGTGGATCCAAGATGGCGCCCGAAAATTGGAATATTTTTAGATTTTTTACTGAAAAGTTGTATACAGAGGTTTTCGTGGTCGCGGATCATGAATCTGAAATCAGGCTATGAAAATCCAAAATTTCGGATCCAATATGGCGGTCAGAATAATAAAGTTTTCTGGATTTTTTAAAAAAATTAGTGTATAAGGATTTTTGGAGTCACTGATGCCAAATCTGAATTTAGATTTTGAAAATTTGAAAAATTGGTACTAATCCATGTTTGAGGTGAGTAGGTGTATGTTTTTTCAAACCTCAATATTCTAAATATTTGTCATTTTGAATACAGATTCAAGATCAGCGACCCTCTGCCTCTGCCAACTTTCAAAAAACAATTTAGAAATATTTTGAATTTTGGCTCACCATTTTACATGTTCAAAATTTAAGTTCATATTCGTAATCAGAGATACCAAGAATCCCTTAAAAAAAATCCCAAATTATTTCAAATTTAAGTCGCTATATTGGATCCATCATTTTTAATTTTCTAAATCTGAATTCAGATTCGTAATCAGTGATCCCAAAAACCCCCGTATGCCAATTTTCAGAAAAAATAAAAATAAATGCCAAACGTTAGCCGCCATATTGGACCCGCTATTTTGAATGTTCAAAATCTGAGTTCAGATTCGTAATCAGCGACCCCAAAAAGGCCTATGTACGAATTTTCATGAAAACTCGTTGCCCTGAAAAATGTATGCCGGAAAGGTTTAAGAAAGACTTTTAATAAATTTAAAAATATTTTAAGATTTAATTCTTTGAAATTATTTAAAATTTCTTAAATTCTTTTAAAATATCTTGAACTCTTTTAAACATTATACGTAGTACACGTGGGTAATAAATCTCAAATTCGTATTGCTGAGACAGCACAATTTTCTTTCTAATTCAGTTAGAAAATCTCAAGCAAACTCGAATTTCCATTAGCCTCAAAACTATTTCTTT
>NC_046657.1:77085584-77107090 GCF_010883055.1 Belonocnema kinseyi | reverse complement strand
TTCTCCGAAGGATTTGCAAACGAAAGAAAGAAAACTTGCAGAATATCCGGGGTTTTGCGAGACCCTCGGATCGACCGTGGACGAAAACTGTCCCCAGCGGGGACAAAATTTAGCGACGTCTTTACGACATCGGTACGACATCTTTACGACAACTTGATGACATCCTATGTCCATGTCGTTTCGCGTAAAGACACCTTAACGACATAGACATAGGATGTCGTAAATTTATCGTAAAGATGTCGTAACTATGTCCTAAAGACGTCGCCAAACTTTTTGCCCAGTGGGTCTGCATGGAATTTATTTCCCATTAATATTTTTCCAAAAAATAATTTATTCGCCGGGAAAGCGTTAAAAATTATTACTTGACATGTTTACAATACAAAAAGAAAAGTTGAGAGTGAGGATTGAGCTCACGGAAGCGTGGTTACCAGTCAGACTTTTTCCACTGGACCAGCGGAGCTTGATGGGAGACCATGCGCGCGAACCCGTAGAGGTTCTGCACCTTTGGCTAATGTGATTTACAAACGTTCCCAGTGGGCACAAAATTTGGCGACGTCTTTACGACATCGTTACGACATCTTAATGAAAACTTTACGACATCCTATGTCCATGTCGTTAAGGTGTATTTGCGATATCGAAAATAAGTCGTATGATCTGACGATGTCTTTACGATATCGTAAAGACATCGAAACTACATAGACACAGGTTGTCGTAAAGGTGTCGTAAAGATGTCGTAAAGATGTCGTAACGATGTCGTAAATACGTCTCTAGAATTCTTCTATTATGTCAGAATTGTGAGTAAAAAAATAAATTAGCAAACGATTCTAACCGTTGAAGTGCTGCCGTCTGCTACCCGCTGGTTTCTATCTTTCGCAAAATTCATATTTGTCTGGAAAATAATTATTTCCTCAACAAATTTTTTGATTTTTCAACATTATATTTATCCGAGGATTTCGAAAAACCCCAGATATTCCACAAGTTTTCTTTCTTTCGTTCACGGAAAAAATATATATGGAATCAGTGCCGTATACTGAAAGAAATAGTTTGAGGCTAATGGAAATCAAACAATTATGTATTTAACATTTATTTGCCTTTAATTTATGTATCTTCAGAATAATACTTGAATTTTATGTATACAATAGGTCAGAATTTTTAGGTAATTTCGTTATTTTACGCCTGATTTCAATTTAAAATATTATAAAGCATTTTAAATGATTTTTAAAAAATTCCAAAAGGTTTAAGGATCTTCATGTAATTTAAGAATATGTTTTAAATGTTTGTTAATTACATAACAAATTCAATAATAATTTGTAATGTTTCTAAAATTATTTTATTATAAATATAATATTATAAGTTTCGAAAATTTATTTATAGAATGGGTTGCAAAATGTTCAGATGGTCCTGCACAGCTTTAGGATATATTTCATATTTTTTTCTTTATACTCGAAGCTAGGTGAGCCGCGAGGCTTTAGGCGTTAGGAATTTTGTAAAGCTCTTGACGCTTTGTCGGAATTTTTGGAGTCTAAGGAAGGCGATGGAACCGCGTCCATGAGGTGCTGCTATGAAGGCTATCCTAGGAAACGTTCAAGAACGCAACCCTCCACTGACAGTTGGGTAAGGATACATTTCAAATATTTTAATTAACTTTTTAATAAAAATATTAAAACGTCCAGAAGGGATTGACCTAATTGAAATGATAATTATAATAAAAAATTGAAATAATTAAATCTGATTTTTGTTTCAGGGTGGAGAACAATGACGTTCCAGTAGAAATATAAATTTAATTAATATAGAATTTATTAAAGTAGGCACTCATTATAATTATATAGTAAATCAAAAATTGTTTGATGCAATAAATGTTTTTATATTCTTTTACCGTTTTTCCCCTTTTAAATAATTCATTAAATGAATGGAATTGAGTCAGCCTATGTGAAGCCACCAGGCAATCCATTTGAAGCGACCAGTCACACCATTTGAAGTAACCACTCACAAGAATTGCAGCGAGCAGCCACACCAAATGTAGCAACCAGCCACACCATTTGAAGCGACCAGTGGCACTATTTGGAGTGACCATTAACACCAATTGCATTGAGCAGTCACACCCATTGTAGCGACCTGGCCTCAATCGTATTTCCCGATCTGGCCCTGATCGGTAGAACTCTGTGGCTCATACCTGGGCCTGATCGGGCCAGACCGATTTCCTACTGAAACGACATCTCTATGCGCTCGCAGAACTAGTACTGCTTGATGTTTTCTGATAGTGCAGTCAAATTTGTATACATACTACATGTTTATAATATTCTATCAATGATTAAAAACGGATAAGTCGAGTAAGCCACGTGTTCGGAGGCATCAAACACCAGCCAGTATACCTCGAAACCTGCGCGAGGAAGATGAGAGTAAGTAATTACACTCTGCGGGATCATTGAAACCTAACCTCAAATAAATTAATAATTAATTAAATTGTTTCAGGTAACATTAGTATATTTACCATTAGATGAGTCAAATATTATTATATGATAAAATTTATCAAGTATAATTTAATTAAAAATAATAATTATCCGCGAACTAAGTGGGGTTTTCAGAATAAGCATTCTCAGAAAATAGTGAAAGTTGTAACATTTCTGCTGATGCACATACCAAAATTGATAACAGTTTTATTTATTGAGTTAAAACATTTTAAAAATAGTAAGATTTTTTTTAAAGAATTTAAAACAGCTCATTTTGTTTCACTGATCTAATAAATCTTTAATTTATATTTTTCAAATGATAATTCATCTATCATCCATAATTACGTCTTTGATAGCATCACAGCTCTTAAAAAATATTTAATTTTGAGAACAAAATTATACTGGCCAGGGTCCGGTCAGCTCCCGACCATGAGACATCATAGCTGCACCTAATTTTTTGATTAAATTTTAAACATAATAGTTTAATTTTTACTCTAAAAAGATATATTCCCAACAAAAAGTTTATATTTCAATTACAAAAGATGAAATTTATTTAAAAAAATCATTTTAAATTCAAAAAGACAATTTTTTAGCAAGTTAAGGTTTTTCACTGAAGAAATAAATTAAAGTTCATCTGAATTGTTGAAATTTCCGGGCGAAACACGAATTTTCTGTACAAAAATTGAATTTTCAAACCAAAATATGATTTCAGCAAAAAGTTAATATTCCGCGAAACTGATGCATTTTTATCCAAAAAACATAAAATTTCAAATCAAGCAATTCTTTTTTGCTAAAAAAGGAGGATTTTCAACTAAAAAAGATAAGTCTTTAAAAAATGGATTCATTTTTTAAAGACTTATCTTATAAGTTACATTTTCCGTTAAAAAATTAATTTAAAACAGAAAAAGGCTGCCTCAACTTTTTCTATAAAAAAAATTGAATTTCTTAAGATAAAAAAAATATGATTTTTTCAATCGAAAGGGATGAATTTTGATCAAATTGGTTAAATTCTATACCAAATAGCAATTTTATTCAAGAAATATGACATTTTTACAAAAACAGATGAATTTTTAATAAAAAATAAAACGATTTTTTATAAGTTGAACTTGCAGCCAGAAAATATTTCAGTTAATTTTTCAATGTCAAAATATAAACTTTAAACAAAAAGTACATTTTTTATGAAATAGTTAGATTTTCAACAAAATAGTAAAATATTCTACGAAAAAGTATGACTTTTTAGCAACAGGGCCACATTTTCAACAAAACATTTGCATTTTTATCCCAGAACGGTAGAATTTCTCTTTAAACAGATGATATTTATTTTATGAAAAAACTGATTGAAAGTTGAATTTTCATCCAGAAAATATTTCACTTCTTGTTACAACACTAACAAATGAAATTCAAACAAAAAGTCAATTTTCTATAAAATAGTACAAATTTCTAAAAAAATGTTTGATTTTACAACCAAATTGTTGAATTTTAAACCAAATGGTTGTATTTTAAACCAATAATAATTTTTAAAAATTGCAGGTATTTTAAAAATTGCAATAATTTTTCGAGTGCTTGAAAAAAATCTCAAGGAATTTCAAAACATATCAGAGGATATAGCAAATATATTAGTATTCTTAATACATTATAATAATTTGAAGTGGTTCCAAAGGGTCTGGAAGATATCAGAGTATTTTTTAAAGTCGCAATTAATTTGCAAGAGTTGTGCAAAGTTCAAATGATTTTCAAAATATTTCAATGATTTCAATAATTTCAACTAATATCAAACACTGTGAAATATTTTAGGGCAATTAGATAGATTCCAAGGTTTTTTCAAGCGATTAAAAATGTATCAAGTAAAATTGAAAGATTGGAATGATTTCAGATAATTTAAACAAATTTTCATGCAGTTTAAAAAAAACTTACTAGAATTTGGTACAATATGAACGATTTTCAAATAAAATTTCCAGCATTTAAAAAAATATCAGATTTCACGTAATATTACGGGATTTTATGACATTCCAATAGATTCTAAATAATTTATTCATAAGAATTTCAGTAACTTCGTAGGATATCAAAGACATTAAAGAATTTTGAATATTTTAGAATAATTTAAAAAGTCTATTTTCAACTATTTTAAAAATTACAACAAATTATCAAACGCTTTAAAAAATTCTAGCGGTTTTAAAGGATTTTACAGGATATTAAATAACTTATGATATGATAGCCTAAAAATATTTCAATTAATTCAAGTGATGACAAATGATATGAAAGTTATTAGAATATTTTTTTTTAATTCGTAATAATATTCAAAGGTTTTAAAAAGGTCAAGACATTTGCAATGTTTCAGGGTATTTTATCAATATTTCAAGGAATTTTGAGTTGATTTAAATCATCATTAAATATTGTGTTCAATTAATAAAATAAAACTTTTTAAAATATTTAAAAAAAAAAAATGTTTAAACAAATTCAGCTTGTTCCAAAAACTAAAAGATTGTTAAATTATTTTTCCTATACACTATACAGACAAGAAATAATAATATGCATTCCATTTTATATCATGTTTTATAAGTTTTCGAAAGGAAACTTATTGAGCAAATAAGAATTGTTTAAACAAATAGAAGTATCTTAACCATTAAAAAAATTGTATCGAAATTATGTAATTATTAAATAAAGCTAAGCATAGGATACCAAATTGTGAAAAAAGGGGACATCTCTGACTCACTTGTTAGATATTTTGAAAATAAACAATAATTACTTTTTACAATAATCACATAATATTTTTTTAAAGAGTGCTACTCAAATTTTTTTAAATTTTACTTTGCATTGAAAAAATGCAATTATTTATCAGAATAATTCGAAATTATAAACAATATTAAATTAAGAGTAATCTGTTTATGGTATTTGTTTAAAAATTATGAATTGCTGTCTAACGGCAAAATATCACAGTTAAGGCCCATTGGTTATACACATTTAATTGTGTTAAAGAAACTAAATTTATCTACTAGACATGGTCAAATTATGCATTTTCTTAATTATTTTATTTAAAAACAATTACTAATTGTATAGTATTAATAAAAAATAACTATAGAGGGCTGCTAGCAAGACATTAAAACTTATTTCTCTGAAAAAACGAAATCTATATGTTGAAAAATGAAGAAAAAACAATTAATTTGTTTATTTAATTTGTTTAAACAGATAGAAATGATTTTTTTACAGCCAAGTATCATATTAAGAGGTATTTTTAACATATCTAAAGTCGATGAAAAAAGACAAATTCCTTTTACTGAAAAATGACAATGTTATGTATTTCTGAATTAGTTTTGTTTAAAACAAATAACACTAATTGCCTGACATGAAAAAGTCGCACCTAAAAGCTATTAGCAAGATATTTATTGTCTTTTCTGCCGAAAAAACAAAACAAATCTAATTGAAAATGACGAACTTATGCAGTTTGCTTATAAAATTTGTTTAAATAATTAACAAATTGTTAAATGAAAAAAATAAACAACTTTATAAAAATATTAAAGAAAAATCTGGTAAGAGTGTTAATAAAAATTGTCGAAACCTCAACCAAAACACATAATTTTTCACTAAAAAACCTTTCAAAATTCTTTCTCAAATAAATTTTAGAATTTTTAGAAATTTTCGAAAATATTTTCAAAATTTTGTTCAAAATCTTTAAAAATATACATTTTGTTCCAAATTTGTTTAAATCTTTTCAATATTGTTGCTATTTTTAAATCCCTTCAAAGTTTATAAATATTTCATACACTTACTCGAATTTCATCTTAAATTATGCGATCGTGTACAATTTTTCTTCCAAATCTTTTATATTGTTATGTGAAATTTTATAAGCACTTTGCAATCTTTTCTAAGTGTTTTATAAAATTATTGTTTTTTAAATAGAAAAACATTTAAAATTCTCCTATGAATTTTAAGAAGATTTTATGTTTTGTATTAATTACCCTTTCATCATTATTAAACCTTTAAAAATGATTACAGTGCTTCCAAATTTTTGTTTAAAATCCTCAAAAATCCACTATTAAAACTTTTTGTTGTTGCAAATATGCTAAAGTTTTAAATTATTTTAGAATCTTTTCAAAACTTCTAAATATCATTTTGGACAATTAAAAATTTTCAAAGCTTTTCAGCTATGTACATTTGTAAAAAAATCTTGAAATCTTTGCAAGCTTTAAATTATTTTTAAAGCGTTCTAAAATGGTAAAATGTCTTTTAAAATTGCTCAAAGTTTTTCTAAGATTATGTAATCGTGAAAATTTTTTAAAATTTTCTTTAAAATCTTCTACAATATTTTTCAAAATTTCAGGAAACTAAATCAAGGTTTGCCAGTTTTCATTCAAAATTAATTTTACGTAGCAAAAATAAATTTGATATTTTTAATGAATTAAATGAATATTTAAATGAATATATTTAATGAATATCCTCTCTAAACATTAAAAAATTCTGCAAAAGCTTCTAAATTTTATTTTCCAATCTTTGAAAACATAAATTTTGTTTAAGATCTTTAAACATTCCGCAAGATTTTGATTATTTTCAAATCTTTTAAAAATATCGGTTCAAAGAATTCAGTTTTCCAACAAATAAAAAAAAATATTGCCTAAAATTTTAATTTTCTCATAACTTTAAAAGTTTAGAAAAGTTTATAAATGATGGTGAGACAGCAAAATGTTAAGAAAAAAGTTATTTGATTATTTGCTAACATGAAGAAATCATTTACAATTTAGATTTTTTCATTTATCAATAAGTCACTGAAATTCATATTCATGCAGTTTTGCAATCAATCAGATTTTGGACAACAATGTGTCGGATATTTTTTAAATGTTTCGTAACGTCAATTTTTCTATATATAAAGATGGAAAAAATTTCAATGTTTAAATATTTAAATTTTTAAATAATAAAGATTAAAGAAAAAAGATTAATTTACTACCAAAAAAGACGAATTTGAATTAGATTCACGAATTCTCAAACAAAAATTTGAAATTTTAGGAAAGAAATTTTTTTACATTTTTTAAAAGACAGTAGTTCAACTTTAAAACCTATTTATTAAATTTATAACGAAAGATATGAACTTTTAAATAAAAAGTTGAGTTTTCTCTAAAAAAAATAACTCAAACGTATTCAACGAAAAAGTCGAATATTTAACTAAAAAGGATAAATTTTTGAACGAAAGGTTGAATTTTTAAATAAAAGGAGAATTTTAAAACAAAAGCATTAGTTTACTGTCATAAAAGGCGAATTTTTAATAAAATTCTTAACCAAAAAGTTAAATGTTAAATGTATAATTTTAACTAAAAACACGGACTTTTAAACAAAAAATTAATTTCCTATATGAAAAAAACAACGAGTTTTTAACAAAATTCAAGAATTTTTATCAGAAAAATGGAATTTTCAACGAAAAAAGAAAAATTTTGAAACAGAAAGATTAATTGTCTCCCCAAAAAGTCGAATTTTTAACGAAATTGAAAAAGAATAAAGCAAAAAATTAAATTTTTAACGAAAAAAAAAATTTTTTAACTAACAGATTAATTTTCTTTGAAAAAAGAAAATTTTTAAATAAAATTCCCCACCAAAACGCCTAATTTTTAGGCAATTAAGTAATTTTTAAAATATTTAAGAAAGTAATTCAATTTTACAATCCATTTTATAAATTTTCAAGAAAAAAGCTGAAACTATAAACAAAAAAAGCATTCTTAACTAAAAAGTAAAATTTTCAACTAAAAAAATAAATTTTGAAACAAACAGAATAATTGACTACAAAAAAGACAAACTTTTTATAAAATTCAAGAGTTCTCTGCCAAGCAGTGGAATTTTTAACTAAAAAAGATGAATTTTCTACCGACTCAAAACGAATTTTTAAGAAAATTTAAGAAATCTGAACAAAACATTTTTATTTTTAACCAGAAATTATGAATTGTGAAACAGAAAGATTAATTTACTACCAAAGAAGACGAATTTTTTTATAAAATTCTTAATTCAAAAATTTAATTTTGAGAAAAGAACAAAATTTTCTTTAGATATTCATTAAAGAAGTTAAAATTTGAAACGTAGTTCTCAAATGTTTAATCAATGAACGAATTTAAAAAAGATGAATTTTTTAATAAAAAAAACAATTTTTAACAAAACTCAGGAATTCTGAACCAAAAAGTGAAACTTTGAATTAAAAACGTTGAATTTTTTAATAAAAAGATTAATTTACTAAACAATAAGACAAATTTTGAATATATTTTAAGAATTCTCAACCAAAGAGTTTTATTTTTAGAGAAAAATATTTTTTTTTAAAATTTTTTATTAATAAAATTCAAAAATTCTGAAACAAAAAGTAACATTTTTAACTAACAAAATGAAATTTGAAACACACAGATCAATTCATTTCCCAAAAAGACGAATTTTTTAATCAAATTCAAGAGATCTCAACCAAAAAGTGGACATTTCAACTAAAAAACATTAATTTTCTACAAAGAAAAAGGAATTTTTTATAAAATTTAATAAATCCAAACAAAAAATTTTCATTTTTAACTAAATAAGGTAAATTTCCAAACAAAAAAGATTGATTCACTACCGAAGGAGACGAATTTTTTATAACATTCTCAATAAACAAGTTTCATTTTGAAGACAGAAGGAAATTTTTTGAGATATTCAAGAAAGTAGAACAAATTTAAAACACTTGATAGTCAAATGTTTAATCACAGAATTAATTAAAAAAAAAAAAATCAGCTGAAAAAAAAATAATTTTAAAGAAATTTCACGAATAATAAACCACAAAGTTAAAGTTTTGATTTAAAAATATGAATTTTTCAACAAAAAGATTAAATCATTAACAAAAAAGACGAATATTGAATTAATTTCAACAATTCTTAACCCAAAATTTTAATTTGTAAGAAAGAAAAAGAAAACGAATTTTCGAAGAAATTTAAGAATTCTTAACTAAATAGTTGAAATTTTAATTGAAAACGTAAATTTTCAAACAAAAAGTTTAATTTTCTACCAAAAAAGACGCATTTTAAATAAAATTGAAGAATTCACAACCAAAATGTTGAATTTTCAACTAAAAAATATGAATTCTTTAATGGAAAGATTAATTCACTACCAAAAAGGACGAATTTTTAATCAAATTAAAAATTTCTGAAACAAAATGTTAGATTTTCAACTAAAAAAAAAAATAAATTTTGAAACAAACAGACTAATTCACTTCTAAAAACAGATAAATTTGCGCTAAAAAAGATTAATTTCTGAACAAAAAGGTTATTTACTACCAAAAAATAGAATTTTTCAACAAAAGATATTAATAGTAATCCAAAAGGTTAAATTTACAATTAAAAAATATAAATATTCAACTAAAAGATTAGTTCACCACCAATAAGACAAATTTTTAATAAAATTATAAAATTTTCTATCGAAAAGTTTAATTTATAAGAAAGTAGTTCAACTTTAAAACCGAGTTGTTAAATTGTTTACCAAAAGATGATTTTTAAAAAATAAGATTAATTTTCTACCGAGAAAAAAAGAATTTTTAATTAAATTCAAGAATTCTCATTCACAAAATTTAACTTTCAACGAAAAACATAAAACCTTTACCCTATGTATGTTGCTATTGTTTCTATAAAGATGGAAATTATTCCCAACTATCCCCTTTCTATGTTAATTATTTTTTGCTGATCGAAGTTTTATTGAAATGTATTATAAACTATAGATCTTATATTTGTATGAGTTATTATGTATTTACCAATAGAATGAATGGCCACAAATAAACTGAGGAATAGAGTGCTGACGGCGAACCTCATTTTTTATTGTTTAAAATACAATGTACGTTAACTGCGTGGTTAAGGAATTTTTTGCGAGGTTTTTCAAGATACAAAGAGACTTTCCATATACCACGTAGCCAATTTATATTTTTAACACCCAATCTCAGACCCCCCCCCCTATTTCCGGTTCTATTTTGTCGTATACCGATGTGACAGTTTAAACAATGATTCTTAAAAAGATCTTTATTTTTCCAAAATTAGCTCTGCCAAGGTTTCAATGTCTTTTTAAGAGATAGCGGTGGTCGAGATTTTCGAAACTTAGATGAAATTTTGAAATTTTATACCTTAGCAAATTGTAATTTGACATAAAAATCGATTCAATTAACAAAAATTCCAAAGGCCTTCAAAAAATTGTATAGTTATTTTTTGTATGTTAAACATGGAATGAAATTAATGCGGCAACATTATTATTTTCTAAATCACTTCTCAGAGAAAATACCAAAGGTTTTTCAAAGAGCTGTTTCCGATTTTTTCCACTAAGATTACACTATTGCATGATATTCAAAATTAAATAAATAGCGCAAATTATCCTTTTTACATTCTCAGCAGAGAAGGTATTAGATTTGAGTAAAATTGGACCTCCCCCCCTACCAGTTTTTGTCAAATGTCCACGTTTTGAAACAGGTTTTTACGAATAAGTCAGTCTGGGAGCCTTTGGTATATCTACTCTTTTAATGTTCTAAACTAACACAGAAAAAACTAAAAATAAAATTTATTGCAGAACATTTTTTAGAGGGATAAAGTTTTGTTTAGGCAATTTCGCGTCTTTCAAAAAAACATGTAAAAACTTTGCTGACCTGGCAATAATATTCAGATTGGAATTACAGTTGAAATTCGATTATCCGGCCTTGGATTATCCGAAGCTCCGCGTTATCCGAGGCAACGGGACTCATCCAAGCACTCCGCATTAACTGAGGTGTATGCTCGGATAATACGGAAAATGATTAATAAAACAGATATTGCAGCTAAAAAAAGATTGAGCAGATTGAAACAGTGCTCTATTACCGATTTCCCTGAGCCACTTTAGTTACAACGCTTTGTATTATGAAGACAAATCCACATTTGTAAATTATTTACTTTTATTTGCTAAATGTTTATATTTATTTTTCTGTTTAAAATATATCAAAAATAGATCTCTTCACTATTTTGTTCTTCTTCCGTATTATCCGAGCAATCAAATTCGTTACTTTTGTAAACTATCTAAAAGTTACAAGCATTTTGAAAAATTATAAACAAATAACTATTTTCCTTATTTGAAAATTATCGTTTAAAAACAATGAATGCAACCATTTTTGCAATTCGACTCATAAGATTCCAGCGAGAATGACAAATGTTGCTCTTTTAGGTATCAAATGTTGGAAATGTCGAAATCTAAAAAATATTAGATTTGCACTCAATTTTGTTCAAATCGTAAACTTTTATACATTATGTTCAACACTATAATATTAAATGTATACCACACTTATTTATGTATCTCTCATTGGCATTGCTCATTCAGATTTTGCAAAATAAAGTATAAATTGTTTTTATAATGATTAATTTAATATTTTGGTTCTTACTTTCCATTATATTTAATTATTTATTATTATTTTGTCTTAATTTTATATTTATTTACTTCCTTGTTTCAATTATGCTTTAAGAAAATTAAAATTGTTTTTACTATAATCTTGTAGGTCCCTCAAAAAGTAAAGTTTCGATTTTCTCTACGTTTTTTTATATCGTGCGCTCGTTAACAAAAAATGCCGGTAGCAATTTTAAAACAAAGCACGACCAGAATAAAAAATAAAGAGAATAAAAACGTTGTTAATTAAAAGCCCTACAAAATTATTCTAATGAATTTTTTAATTTTTATGAAAAATTCAAATTTTTATCACACAAGAAATAATCAAAAATGAAAAATTCCCTTTTGCGGTCTAACAATGAAAGATGAGAAACTACGCAAAAAAATACGAAGCAAAAAGTTTTCACCCGAAAAAGAGCTTAAAGTTCGTTATTGATCATTTTATGATGGAACGTAAAGTTTTCGTTTTTGACCGTAAAAAATAAAATTGAAAATAAAAGAATTAAATTTTTGGACAAAGACACAAGCTATGAAAAAAATAAATAGACACAAGTTACTCGCCCAGAAAAGATACAAAATTTTTTATCAGAAAGTTTTGGAGAGGAAGCTTATTTTTATGTTTCAATTGTATTGTAAAAAATAACATAAGAAATTAAAAAATTAAATGACACATGTGGTTCGCCTTAAAAGGATCTACAAATTTGTTATTATTAATTTTTAGATAGGACGAGTTGATATTCTTTTATTCTTAAAAAATTAGATTACTAATAAAAAAAAGTTTTGGAAAAAAACGATACGAGACGAAAAAAAACAAAGTTGTTGAACCAAGAAAGATTTACATTTTATTCCAGTTTTATAAAAATATATTTAAGAAAATGAACTTTTTGCAAGAAGGAAAGAAGATATAATAGAATTTAATTTAATAAAATTTTGTGCCTAAATTGAAGCTACATATTTGTCCAGGAACCTGCATTTTGTTTAGAATTTGTTAAAACCTTTTAATTTTGTAATCACGCAAACCTTTACAATTTTGTTTTAAAATTTTCGACATTCTATTTAAATATTACGCGTGATCATTTGAAATGTTTTGAAAACTTTTTCTTTAAATTAATTTTTCAGTGAAAAATTATTTAGAATTTTCCCAGAAACCTTATTTCAAATTAAAAGTAATCAAGATTTTTCGCAGTAATCTTAAAAAATTTATTCTCTTGAAACCTCTCAAAATTCGCATTATTATATTATATTTTTCGTTCGCTCACTTCACCCATTTAAAAAAATGTTGATACAGAGAGGAAAAACGTATCTTTATTAAAAACTTGTTGAACAAGTAACTGTAACAGTAACTGTAACAGAAATTGAAGAATTTCTAGAAAATTTCAAAAGTAAACGGAATTTCAAGGGATTCTAGGATACTTTGAATGTCTTTTCTACAGGCCATTTTTCCATTTCCGGATTCGTTACATGTCAAATTCCTTAGTATATCTGTATTAATGCATTAAGGACTAATTTCAAGAAGAAATTATTTTAATTATTAGAAAAAAATTGTTATGGAGTTCGAGAGCGAAGGATGGATTATTATTTAATTAATTATTAAAAATTAATGTTTTCCCGCGAATTTATTGGATTGTTTACTGGTGGCGCTCTTATTTGAAATGATTTTTTCCATGTTTTTGTTTATGATTCTTTACAACAAACAATAATTTCGACACAATTATAATTTACCATGTAATTGTAAATTGTAATTAACCAAAAATAATATTTTTCTATTCAAAAATAGGACTTTTTAAAAAAATACATCAATTTTCTGGGTCAAAACTTGACCCAAGTATGAGCAGACCGTCGGATAAACTTTAGTTAATTGATACAAAAAGACGTTAAAAGTGTGAATAACCTATACAATTTAAAACTAGAATTATAGTAATATTTTTTTTTTATTTAGGCTTTTAATGTTTTTATAAATAAATAAATAAGATGCACAAATTGGTAATTTTTTCTGTGGTGAAATTCTCTAAGTTTTATAGAGTAACGTTATTTAAACATGCTCCAATATTATATAATAAATAAGAACAATATAATGATGAAGAAATTTCTTAGTGAAATTATTATTGTTGATATTATAAATAAATTTAATAAAAAAATGCATTAATAAGGCAATGAATTTTCCCGTCCACAAATGCCCGAATAATGTATTTGTTTAAGAAATTTTTAAAAAATCATAAAATTAATCAACTAATCACAAATGTTGCTAAATCTATTATGAAAATCCCAGTGAAAAAGTCTAAAATCGAAAAAAAAGAATTTTCACGTTTCGAAATGCCCCAATAATGCATTTTTTTATTACACTTGTTTAAAAAATTATCAAATTGAACCAAAAAAGATTAATTTTGCTGAAATTATTAAGAAATTCCTAATTAAAAAAGTTGATATCGAATTTGTATGTCGGAAAAGTAATATTTCTCAAGTGAAGAATGTATTTTCTTAGTGATATTCCACTCTTTTGTTGATTGACGATCTTTCAGTGTCACAAAATACAATCAACCTGAAATTTTCGATATTTTACAGAGACCGTGGTGGGAGGTGACGGAACTGCTCAATTTTAAATAACCGTGTATGAGGTCTTGGAATAGGAAGGACTTCACTACACAGGGTCAGTTCAATAAGTATTGGGACAGGTTCGAAAAATCATAATTTATTGCAGGTATGATTACAATTACTTAATAATATTCAAAATACATTCCTCCTGCATCAATAAACTTAGTTCGGCGCGTCTGCCACTCCTTAAAAGCCCGCTGGAAGTCGGTTTCCGGTACGATGTTGTGAGCCTTTGACGTCGCCGCTTGAACCGCCTCGTAAAGTCGAATCGATTTCCTTTGGGCTCTCTTTTCATTCGGAGAAACAAGAAAAAGTCAGGTCGAGCCAAGTCTGGGCTCAAGGGGGGGGGGCAATGTTGCCATGCCGAATTTTGCCAGCAGCTGCCGCACAACAATTGAATTTCTTTCTTTTCTTCCTTTCAGATATAACTTCCACATTTTTTTTTTGTTTATCGACACAATTTTTGAATTAACTTGTGGAATTAAAAAAGAAATTTTGATTTAAAATGTTGTCAGTTAGCGAAAACGATTTTGAACCCGATTGTTGAATAATAATATTTAATGATGTTGTTTTAAATGCCTATTAATTACTTTGTGCTCTGCCTTGTCACTGAAGTTAAATTGTTAATAAAACACTAAATTTAAACAAAAGTGACAAATCCCACCGCTGCCGCCAAATCAGCTGTCACGTCCCGAGCAAAAGGAGGCTAGTTTAAAAAAATGAGGGTTTTATGCTGGTTATGTCAGGCTCGTTAGACCTGACAATATATTTGTTTGTGGGTACAGATTAACGTGTAGTTTATTTAAAGGTAAGATGAGCATTATCAGTTACATAAAATAAACTTACATTTACCTTTCTTTGAAAGAAAAGGCGATTGAGAGTTTCTTTGTCGATGTATCTCTGTTTTTTAGCATAGGGAGCGACGAAACCCTATCAGATATGTTTATAAATTATAATTAGTATAACGATGAAAATGTGGACAAGCTTATTTCCGTATTATTAGTACAATGCAGGGTTCTATTACAACTTCTCAACCCACACTTGATTCCTTTTCGCGAAATTTAGCACTGCGGAGTTCATTCACGATAGCCTTACTTTACGACAGTCGAAAGTCTCAGCTGAAAGGGGCTTTAGTTCAAAACTCGACGATACGTTAACAAGTTTGCGGTGAACTAAAAGTACACGACTTAGTTAAAGCGGATCCTTGTTTGGCAATATTTTTCAATCGTATGAAAAATACGACTCATTCAAGGCAGCTCGTACTTTGTAGAGCGAGTTTACAGTATGACTGCTTGAAATGTAAAGTCAATTAACAATGGTTCCACCGAGGTTTATATAGTCCCGCTTCTCCATGCTAAGGTTATAATTGCAAATTTCTGGCACGTACAATGCAACTTTCAGGCACATCACGTACTTTGGAAATGTCTGGAATATCACGTACGTTGATATTGAATCCTCGAAATGAATGCCATCAAAGGAAAATACGTCCACTTCACTAAGAGTCTGGAATGTTTTTGTTCGGACGACTAATAGCTTTCGGAAAGCCATCGCGATTCTGCACTCCTGAGCTTTCCTGAGTATAAAATTTAGATGCTAACTTAATTATGTTTGTCGAATCTAGTCAGGCCTGGTGGTTATAGACTTGAGTGACCAAATACATGTTCTTCAACTAGCTGGATTATATATAAATAGAACTGTATCACTGACATTTTTTAAAGATGAAACACTTATATATTCATACTTTATATTTTTGGATTTGGATTTGAATTTGTAATGTTTATTGTTTTAAATTATTAGGACTATAAATGCATCCTTATGGTAACAGGATGAACTATAATCATTTTATATTGGTAGAGTTTGCAGTTAGAGTCTCTTATTGACCAAGCATATGTTAAGTAATAGGTATTCTCTGAGTTCTTATCTCTTCATGGTAATACTTTAAGTATCTTATTGTTTTCATCTTACCGACTGTAGCATAGCTACCATAGTTAGGAGTAAAATTAGAAAAGATCGGTAATTCGCTTGTTTGTATATAGTGGCGTCACAGTGTTTCGAGTGAGATAAGGCAGGTTGCGCCTAATTTTAGGCGTTACATCGAAATTGTGAAATTTTGAACATTGCAGTTCATTTGGATTGCTATTTTGTACACTGTCCCTATTGATGGTATCAGGATTATTTAAGATTTTGATTGCTACTCGTTGGTTTCTCGGGAAAATATTGTTTGTTTTTGCTATAATGGTTGTTTTGTCCAATAAAATTGTATCTCCTCTTTCGATATGATGCTCAGTTACTGCTAATTACTTGAAATGTTTAAGATTGACTTTACTCTTATTTTCGCTTATGATTTGCACGTTGCTGACGGTAGTATAAAAGTTTGCGGTGACGAGGAGATTTTACCGAGTTGATGTAGATTATATATGAATTAATTTTTATTATAGAGTTGGGGTGGGACTTAGCTAAATAAGGCAAGAGAGGTTATGTTGGCAAGGGAGCAGGATGGTTTTGTGGTCAAGAGTTTGGCCCTTCATGGTGGACCAAAGTGATGCTCGTAGTGCTGAGTGATGTTAGGGGAGAGAAAAGCGTTTCTGGGGGCTCTGAGGAGTGGCATATAGCAAAGAAAGGGAAAATTTGGGGCCGTGAGCGACAGCTGTCTTGAGAGACATCTGTTGGTTGTAGTATGTACTTCTTGAATGAATTAGTCACACTTACGGACGGACGAACGGGAGGCGGTCAGCGAGAGTACTGGCAGTGCTGGTAGTGAATTGGAAGGGGTGAACATTTCCAACAGAACACAAACGGCCAGCTGGCCCGGTGTCAAGTGGTGCTTCAGGGAGAGGGAAAATTCAGAACGAAGGAAGCGATAAGGTGAGAGAGAGAGCGTCTAGTGTAAGTGGGAGGATCAGTTGAAGAGAAAAAGACACAGCAAAGAGAGTCCAGAGAAAAGCGCGCTAAAAGAGTCTGTTTAAAAAAGCGTATGAATAAGTAGGTCACCCCTCGCTACAAATATATGGGCGATATGAGAAATGGGAAAGGAAGGTAAAAAAGCTAAGGGAAAAAGTAGAAGGATCGCAGAGGGAGGTGGTGCCGGTAAGGAAGAGAAAAGAGGATAAAATGAAGCAGAGGAAAGATGATATTACAATGTGGAAGAAAACGGCAGAAAGAAGGCTTGGGAAGTTAAAGGCCAGGTCAGATCTGAAATGGAAGTAGTTGACAAGGAGTGCGAGAAGCAAGGAATTTAGGAGATGGTGGAGAATATGATAGAACATTATAAAAATGAAAAGGAGGAGAGAGCAGATGGAGAAAAGATAAGAGCAATGAAGTTGAGGATGGTGAGAAGATAGAAGGAAGATAGTAGAAATGAAATTGTATTAAGAGGATTGAAGCAAAAGAACGGGGAAAAAGCGGGAGGGTGAGAGCTCTGCTACAGAGCATAAGGTGGGTTAACGTTAAGGTAGAGAAGGTTAAGATGGAGAGGAGAAAGGAGAGTGACGTGGCGGTTGTGGACTTGGAGAGCTGGGAAGAAAAGTTGAGGGTATTGCGAAACAAAAATAGGATAAGAATAAGAAGGTTTATATCAATCAAGATTTATCAAGGGAGAAAAGGGATGTGCAGAGAATGCTAAACAACAGGGCTAGACAGGTGAGGAGTGATGGGTGAGCGGCGAAGGTAGGGTATCGAAAAATTAGAATAGATGAGAAAATGTGGCCATAGGAAAAGGAGAAGGAGTTTTTAAAGGAAGAACAGGGGAATTTGTTCTATGGGAAGTAGGAGGGTGTGCGTGAAGCAGGGTGGAGGAGTGTTATAGGTACTGTACTGGAACCTAGCATCGGTAAAGTAGAAAGATAAGGATTTCTGGAGATATATATTTAGGAATTTGATGTGGTGGGACTGGTAGATACATGGGTAGAGATAAAGGAATGAGATATAGTAGAGCCCCAGTTGCCAAGAGAGTATAGGTGGAGTACCCTTTAGAAAGTTAGTTGGTTTGGAGGTATCACAGAAGACAAACATCAGAAAGATCCCTGCCTATCGATGTAAGCATACAGTAGCAGTGTTATTGAATGGGACTCGAGGCACGTTTATAAATTTGATTCAGAAAGGTAAGTTGTCATTCGGCCTCGGAATGCTTATTTTTAACTATTTTGTTAGAGTATGACGATAATTACAAAAACTCAAGGTGAATAGCCTCACCAGCCTGCACTGACCAATTACCTAATCCTCTTGCAGTATTTAATATTTTTAAGCATTGTTCCAAATGACGTACTAGTACATGAATTTTTAATGTTTCCGATATTTCGGTTGCCAGATACACGTAGAATTATGGAGGGTCTGTTTGGCCATATAAATGTGCATGCTGACCATATTGGAGACTCGACTATAGGACAGCTCTTTAATATGGCTAAAGCAACTATCCATAGAAAGTAAGAACAAGAGGTCCAAATTGATAATCTCAGAAAGTCGACTGGATTCTCTCCGACCGTCGCCTCGGTCATTTAAAGCTGGCTGAGCCAGATTTAGATGACCGAGGTCGCTTAGAAAATCTCG
The DNA here is from genome assembly GCF_010883055.1 of Belonocnema kinseyi. Classification (NCBI taxonomy): domain Eukaryota; kingdom Metazoa; phylum Arthropoda; class Insecta; order Hymenoptera; family Cynipidae; genus Belonocnema; species Belonocnema kinseyi. The sequence goes on along the minus strand of NC_046657.1, from coordinate 77,088,128 downwards.
GATGGTCGATCGGATATTCTCAGACATTCAACTTGATCGTATTTAAAACAGGTACTTACAGAATAAGATATTTAAAATAAATCCTCAAAAGATGCACTCACTTTACACGGGTATAGATGGTAAAAATTGTCTTTTTTTTAACGGACAACACATGGCACAACGCGGTCTACGAGTCCGCCATGCTGATTGGAGGCACTTAGCGATATTATTTAAATTTTCACGCGCATGGTTGACGCGCAAACTTCAAGCAATTGACCATACGCGATGGCTTATCTGCTCCTTGATGGATGTTCGAAATATGTGAACACAATATGTGCGTATTGACCATCCCGAAAAGGATACCGTAGTTATCTTTGATAGTGAGTATGATTTTCTTATGAAAGTCAGACTGGCGATCCAATAAGAGTTTTTTTTAACTTTCTCAAAACAAATTTGGAAGTCCCGTTCGACCACGTAGAAATAATGTCTGGCTCTCTAAATTTTGACTATTTAACTTTGACCATCTATTTTTATCCGTGTAAACTGTTCTATCAGCGTACAGTGGGGGTCGCGAAATTTTATTTATTCCAGAGCCCGAAAATCCCAAGCCTACAAAATCCAATTCCACAAAACCTAATTTTACGAAATGCTTAGCCTACAAAACCCTATCCACAAAACATTATTTGACAATTTTCGATCTCAAATATCCCAAGCCTGATGTAAGGTTGATATATAAAGAATGAAAAATATCTGAGCATTCAAACAAATTTTCGTTTACATCCGCAAAGATTTATGGTGACTAGCGAGTTTTCTCCATTTTTCCCCACTGTACGGCGGAAAGGTTTAGGAGAAAGCATGCTAACCACTAGAACACAGATGCCGGTTTAAAATGATTAATTTTTCTTGTCAGCATCCTTCGGATGTTCCTACTGCGTGAGGGTTGTATGCAGAATTATAATGATGACTGTATATTTCCTGGACTTTTCGAATACGTTGTATCTCTGTTTCATTATTTATTCTTACATATGGTTCGGTTAGCCATGTTACCCAGTATGCATCTTGCTTGCTGCATCGTGTACTATATTTTTTATGACATTGTTTTTGTCATAAAACTCAGCATGAGCTTTATCATGAGCCAGCACAAGTAGTAAATTACGGCCCACACTTATTCTCTGATATTCATGAGACTCCAGAGTATACCACTTTCTAGTTTTTGTATCAAATATGGCCGGTAAATATGGTTCACGGTACAAGTGACCTAGACTTTGAATTTGTTCATCTACTTTACTCGTATATCCGGGTCCCTATGTATAACCAAAGATGACATGACCCCTTTTAAAGTAAAATCGAGTTCGGTTAGTCATAGGTTTACCATTAAGTACTTGGAATCCAGATATGTTTTCAACTTCTGCGTGTCCTAAATGTACGATTTCAGGAAGTTGGTAATTATTGGACTCAGGATATAATGTTATTGGGCGAGTCGGTTCTGGAAAGACCTCCCCGCCTGGTTGCGAATTTATGAATTCTGTAAAAAGTAATGGAAATAGGTAAATCCAAATATTTATAATAGATATAATTATAATTGTAGTATATTTCACTGTTTGAAAGTTTCTCACACTTACTGCAGTTTTTGCACCAGATTTTTAAAGCACCAATAGTTATTTAGGTGGAAATAGAAATGGGCTCAGTGCAGATTAGCGGTATTCCAGTACTGGGAATCTGTACTGGACCAATTCCGGTACAGAAATCTGATTTTTTGTAGATTAGATTTCCATTAAGAAAATATAGGATTGATATAAAAGGTACGTTAAGTGTAAGATCAGACTAAACCGTAGAATCAATGGATTGTTGTTTTCGTAACCATCGAAATACATTAAAAGTGGTAAACATATTTTTTTGCGACCGTCAAGATTTACTTTGGCTTTCCAATGAGACAATTAAATTGAAAAATCTTTTCTTCTCTCTTTCTATGTTCCAAAAAGGTTTAGAAAAATTTAAAAACACATCAGTAATTTCATACAAACATTTTTTACTCGCGCCTAAACTTTCCAAACATCTGCATACCTCGGTTTTAAAAGAATTTAGAAAAGACTAAAATTATTCGGATGTACGTATCGCTATTAGTAGTATTCACTCGGTTTCTGGGTAGATCTCTTGAATTGATACAATTTGCTTACAAACATTATTGATTCATCATTTACCTACGAGGGTAGTTCAATAAGTCCTTAGAATGACCAACAGATGGCGCGCGAATCGCTCCAAATTATCTGTTTTAAGTCAGCACCACTCCCGACTAGATATATGGTGCAGTCACAGTCCACATCTTCTGAGTTTACGTGTTTTTATAACCGATTGAAAAAAAATTGTTCTTTAAGAAAAATGGAAAAAAAACGAGTTCAGAGCGGTAATCAAACATTTTCATTTAAAGGGTTTAACTCCATATGAGATAAAAAATAAATTTGAACGCAGTTCATGGCACATCTGCCCCTGCCTTAGCAACGGTTTATAACTGGGTAAATGAATTTAAGCGTGGTCGTACATCAATAAGTGACGAACCACGTTCAG
>NC_046657.1:77081203-77085484 GCF_010883055.1 Belonocnema kinseyi | reverse complement strand
ATAGAGCTCCAAGGAGATTATGTTGAAAAATAAAAAAAAAATTACCCAAAAAAATTGTTTTTATACTTCATTCTAAGGACTTATTGAACTACCCTCGTATTTGCAAATCCTGAAGTAAATCATCTTCTCAAAGTGAATCAGAATTATTTGAATCCAGTAAAAGTCACATCAGAGGCGGTTTCTTTTTCAAGTTCCAACGTCCAGGCTTCAATCTTTCGAGTAAATAAAAATTTAGGCTGGTTTTTCTCTAATAGAACGGAGTTTACTTTTTCAGAATTATGTTTTGCACGTCTGTCTCGGATAAATGAGTCCAGTAATAAAAACTATTTACCACCATTTGATTCAGTACACTGAAATAATGTTAAATCGGAATGCATGAAACGCAAATGTCAAATCAAATTCAAATAACTGAAAATTAATCTTTACAAGCATCACAGACAATCATGGTTTAACAGGAATAACATTCAGAAGTCTTGATGTTTTAAACGCCCACTTTGTCCATCCTAGTACTTCTTTCACGGACTTAATAATTGTTTGAGTGAAAGGTATTTCATAACCAGCTACTCGAATAAATTGCCTCAATCTCAGTGAAGGTTTTCCATATAAGCAATCTAATGCTTTTAACGTTTTAAATGTAAGGTCCAGCGCTTCCAAACATGCACCTTATATCTTTGTTCATCAACAACAACGTAAGCCTCATTAATGTTTTCTAAATTTTCTCCAACGACAAAAATAACAGGCTGTAAAGTGTCTTTTCTAGCTACCTATTTTATTCCTCAAACACAGTATCTGAGCTTCAAGATCACTAATTTCCTGAAAATTATAACAAGATTATATAATATTTTTATACGAGTAAAATACGATTCATAATTTTTCAACTATTGTTGTTATTGTTTCACAAAATGTTATATATCATATATACAGATTAAATCACCTTTCAATATTCATATACTTTAATATATGAATATTCAAAACAGATGGCTTTTATCTGGGTTAATTCTGCCAAAGTCTTGTTCAGACTGTAAAGAAAATGCGTAATCGGGAAGTTATAAAACTAATTATAAAAGTAGAAAGTAAATTATTAGTGACAACAAAGCTAATAAGACATAAATGAAGATTTTGAATAAAATGTACTAATTTTTTGCAGTTTTAAGCATGGAAATTTATTGAGATAATCGGCCACCGCAATTTTGTCTATTTTCAGTAAAAGACATCTGTGGTTGAAGCTTATCAACCAGTCAACAACAAAAGTAGTCATGTGTAGCAAGGGTGCGTATTTTCTATTTAAATTATAATAAAATTATAAATTTCAAGTGAAATAAAGTTAAATATTGTTTTTTTTTTTAATTTAATGCTATATTAATTTAACTATTACCAAATATCAAATCTAATTTACTCACTCGTAATTTTAGAAAAAAAAAATAAACATTGTCAGAATGCATAAACTTACCCCAATATAGAGGTATATGTGCGCAGCAGTGCTGGTAACTGTGCGCAGTAAATATAATTATTTTTCCATATATATTTTATTTTTAGGGCTTATATATTAAATATATCTACAGCTGGCGGAAGAGCTAATAGCGTAGTCACTGCAGCTAAAGCCATATCTGTTACAGTGCTTGAATGCGACAAATTTGGTGAAGTAGATGAGTTTGAAAACGTTTCAGAAGAAAACTCTGATACTGGTACTCCGAATAATACAGCATAAGATGTGATCGGTATAGTCTCTGATATTATTAAAGCACAAGAAGTACTTGGCAAAGATTCTGCGGCCGAAAGGGCGGCAGATGTAATAGCTGTGAATTCTGCGAGATATTTTGAACAGATGACGTAAATGAAAGATTAATATCAGTCACAGAGGCTGCCGTAATAACTTCTTCCAAAAAGCCTCATTAACTAGATGGGCCACCTGCCACCTTGTGACTACTATACGGTGGAAGCGTAAGTAAATGGATGCCATTGACACCTCAATAATTAACTGCTGCCAAGGAAAGGTGGCTACTGTGATCGTCTGATATCAATAGCTCTGGATTCTCGTTAGTGGGCTGAACATTGTGTTTGAAATGGTAAAGAAATTCCATGCACAGATTTGTATTTACAAAACCAGTGTAATAGTTTGACCTCTTTCAACTGAAACTATTTTACCTGCCAAATGTTTACCTTTAATTGAAATATTTTTAGGAATTTTCTTTGGTACAGTATTGATTCCACTTTCATCCATGTTAACAATTGGACTAGGCAGAAATTTATATTTGTCATAGATACCCTGTAAATTGTCGTCAAATTGATTTACCTGAGTTTGATTTGAATAAGTATCCTGGAAAACGTCATAATAAGGCCTGGATTGATTATTGGAAAGCTTTCGATTCGACCTCCCATAGACTTATCATCTGTCTTTTGGAAATCTTAAAGGTTCATCCGCAAATAGTTAGGTCCATAGAGAGATTGATGCCGCTTTGGAAAACCAGATTTACTATCTCATCTGGAAAAAATCGTGTGACAACTAACAAGGTCACCTTTCAGAGAGGTGTCTTCCAGGGCGACACCATGAGCCCACTCCTCTTTTGCCTTACATTATTGCCCCTATCTCTAGCACTTCGCCATTCCGACGGGTACTTGTACAGCAAACCTGCAGATCAAAAGTACAAAGTCACTCATGTATTTTACATGCACGATTCTAAGATCTATGCTAAAAACAAAGAGCAACTACATCTAGCTCTAGGGATTGTCGAACGATATACTAAGGAAATTGGAATGGAATTTGGGATAGACAAATGCGCTAGGATTTATTTGAAGCGAGAAAGACTTAATGGCATCCCTGAAGATCCTGAGCTTGTTGATAGAAGCGCTAAACGACACCTTTGCGCTGGAGAGACTTATACACACCTGGGCGTGCCACAGAACCGCATGCAGGATGTGACATCTATAAAGGATACTCTCCGAAGCAGATAAAAACGTCTCATCCGACAGATTTGGTCTTCCGAACTGTCGGCGAGGATCAAAGTATCTGCAACGAACATACTTGCCGTCCAAGTAGTACTCTATTCATTTGGAATAGTGCCATGGACGAAGAACGAGCTCAGATCCCTTGATATCGGGACAAGAAAGGTTATGCACAAGAACAAAAGCATGCATCTTAAGTCTTCCGTTCCGCGACTGTACATGTCACGCCGTCAAGGTGGTCGCGAAATATTGAGTCTTGAATGTCTTCACAACAGGATTATTCTGGGTACAGCACATAGAGTTGCAAATGGAAGAGACACTCTTCTTAAAGTGGTCAGGAATCACGAAGAAGTGGGCAAAGGAGCGTTTCTGTACAAAGCAGCGGAAAAGGCTGCTGAAACACTCGGACTCGACTTCAGTATCAGGGGTCAGCAAAATGCATCAAATCTTATCTATCTCGAGTACTCACTCCCAAAAGCATGGATTAATAAAGCACAAAAGAAAAAGTTTCGTGAACAGCTCCTCGAAAAGAGGATGCACGGTATCCTCCACAGAAATGTAAAGGATCAGTCAATGTCTTGTGAGTTAACGTTTGCTTTCCTTGAATCGCCCGGATTGAAGTCTGGTACAGAGGGTTTCATTTTTGCATGCGAAGACGGTGTCATTTCCACCTTAACATACCGTCGCCACATTTTCAGCCAAGACATTCCTGATGACAGCTGCAGGGCGTACCATGCACACCCCGAGCATTTAGCTCACATACTATCTAGTTGTCCAACTCACGCGGGAACAACCTACATTTAAAGGCACAATGCGGCACTAAGAGTGCTTTATTACCATCAATGTCACTCTTACGGCATAAACCTCAATATCGCTCCTCTATATGCTCCTAGGAAAATCGAGTCAATTGCCGAGAATGGAAAGTGCCGCATATATTGAAACTTTATATTTCAGAGAGGTATCGAAACCTTATAAGGGAGTTGCAACGATTGTACCCAGAATATTCTCTTAAACTAATCGTCCTTATCATCGGCGCTCTTGGAGGTTCCAAGCTTTCACTTGCTAATGGCCTAAAAAGCATCCCTGCGTGTCAACAATATGTTAAAACACTTACGAAAAAAATGCAGATAGCGGTAGTCCTTGGGTCGCTTCGTGTTCTTAGGGTGCACGAGGCTTTTGCTGGATCATCGTATTGATTCCTTTACAGACTGTAACCACCATTTCACGGTCGTGAGACGTGGTTGTGGCTGAAATATTACCGCGATTTCGCTGGGAGCGGGTGCAATGTTCCAGATTAGCAGCCGCTCCCGGCGAAATCCTGCGGTTGTGCTTATGACA
>NC_046657.1:77048414-77081103 GCF_010883055.1 Belonocnema kinseyi | reverse complement strand
CTGCTGCTGTTCTCTTACTTAAATCTTCAGCGATCAATCATTAACAGCATCAAATTGATCGCTAGTAACGACGAATTTTTCTGAAGCCTGCCGCTTATAATTTTGAAACATTTTATTTTTTACAAGATATGTGTCTTTAACCTGAAATAAACAGAAAACAGTTTCAATTTACAAATAACTGCAGCAGTTGGGGTAAAACTGCGCATTTAAATATGCGCACTCTTACCCCACAAACTTATGCGCGCACTTATCTCATTGACTATCAATTTGTAGAATATTTGTATTAACTTAAGTACCTTAATCTATTAATTCCTATAATTGCTTTTATATTATTTGGTATTATGAGTATCAATTTTTATTATTCTGCGTTTTAGTACATATAATATCAATATTTGCTATTCGTTGTATAGACATGTGACTTCTGCATAATCTGCATATTTCCAGCTGCCGCCGCCAGATGGCACCACCAATCAGTTCCCAGAAGTAGGTCACTGCTCAATCGATAAGGTACATCCCTGTGACTGTTTACTATGTATGTAGTTCCACCTAGAGCCGACAGATGACGCCACTAGTTACCATGTCTGTAGTTCAAGCTAGAGCAGACAGATTCCTGCCACTGTTTTACCATATATGTAGTTCAAGCTGTGGCCGGCAGATGATGCTTGTAGGAGGCCGGGATTCCCCAGAATTCTTGAAAGATCTAGGCGTTTCTCGAAGCTTCTAGAAAGATCTCGAAGCTTCTGGAAACATCTCAAAGCTTCCGGAAAGATTTCAGAGCTTCTCGAAGCTTCTAGAAAGATCTCGAAGCTTCTGGAAAGATCTTGGTGATTCTCGCAGCTTCTGAAAAGATCTGGAAACTTCTGGCAAGAGCTCGAAGCTTCTAGAAACCTCTAGGCTTTTCGAAAATTAAGCCTTACATCATCATTTCTTTTTACTTAGATCGAAGATTCTTCAGAGTTCTCGAAATCTCTAGAAAGATCTAGCTGGTTCTCGAACCTTCTGAAAGAACTTTTTCTCTTTCGAGGCGAATCATTCGATAATCCATTTTTCGACTTCTTCGAAATTGGTGAAGCGCTGCTCTGCGAGTGTGTCCCATCGATACGAAAAGGTGATAGTCGGACGGGGCGAAGTCTGGAGAGTACGGCGGGTGCGATATTATTTCCGAATTTAATACTTTTAATGTGTTCTTCACCACTTCAGCGGTATGAGACGGTGCGTTGTTTTGTTGTAGGATAACTTTGCCATGTCTCTGGGCCCATTCCGGCCGTTTTTCGATCAACGCATGATTCAAGTTGATAATTTGTTGTCGGTAGCGATCCGTATTCACCATCTCACCAGGTTTTAATAACTCGAAGTACACCACACCACACTGGTCCCGCCAAACACATAGCATTGTCTTACGGCCAAAGCGATTTGTCCTTTGAATCGATGGGCCGACCTCACCAGGTGAAAGCCATTATATTTTCCGCTTCGGGTTCTCGAAATATTTCCATTTTTTGTACGTTGTGGCAATTCTATGCAGAAAACATTTCTATTAGAACCGTTCAAGTAGCATTTCACAAATGGTTTTTCAATTTTCCATTTGTCTATCGTTCAGTTGCTGTGGTACCCAGTTTCCATACTTTTGGATTTCTTCTCATGGCTTTTAAACAGTGGAAAATTGCTCCTTGGGTAAATTCCATAGGCGAGGCTCGATGTTTTCTACTCTTCTATACGTTATGAGCTCCATAAATCAGTAGTGTGCTTGTTAACGTTTTTTAAATTTGTTTCAGTCGAAAAGTAATTGCTGCCACTGCTGCTGCAAAATATCGAGAATATTGAAAGAGATATTAAGACGAAAATAATGCACCCATATAAAGTTGATGTTGGATAATGTCGGGACTAGCGGTACGTTGCGCTGGATCCGATATGACGTTTCCTCAACAGAGGGTTGTCTTTTAGGTGTTGAAGTTTATGGCACAAATTTGAACAAATTAAGATGAAAATAATACATCGATACAACGTTGATTTTGGATAATATCGGGGCTAGAGAAACGTTTCGCTGTCCCCGTAATGGTGTTTTCTCACAGGGGGTAGTTTTTAGGGGTTGAAGTTGGTTGTACAAATTTAAATAAATTAAGATGAAAATAATGCACCCATAGAAAGTTGATTTTGCATAATGTCGGGGCCAGTGAAACGTTGCGCTGGCACTGCCATTGTGTTTTTCTCACAAGGGGTAGTTTTTAGGGGTTGAAGTTGGTTGTACAAATATGAACAAATTAAAACGAAAATAATGCACCTATATAAAGTTGATTTTGGATAATGTCTGGGCCAGCGAAACGTTTCGCTGGTCCCGCTAGTGTGTTTCTGGGAAATAAGGTACTTCCGATGATGCACAATTATAATTTTGGTTGTACAAATTTGAACAAATTCTGCACTAAATATTTGGCCGAAAAAAATTTTAATTTGCGTGGGTGGTGGGTCCAGCGAAATTGTCCTGCTATTTCGTTTAGACCAGGTGTACATTTGGATCACTTTATGAACAATCTATACAATTTTGTGAATTCTAAATAACTTCACAATATCATTACGCCTGAGAGAAAATTCCCTAAATTTTAAATAAAAATCCACAACAGATAGTGACTTTTCCCTACTGCCTCTTAAGAAAAATCACCTACATTTTCAATAAGGTTTAACAAAAATGTGGGGAAGTTCTCCAAATCTTGTTTGGGGGAAATTTCAAAATTACCTTGGTGGCATTGCGCAAACCATGATAGGGAACTATATCTAACAGCATCTGGTAAGTTAAATTCTGATTATGTAAGAAAGCATTCAGGATAGGAAAATAAGTACTATGTTATTTCCTTAAAAAAATATTAACTAAATGTATTGACAAAGTATTATTACATCAAGCTGAAGAGTGATTACAAACTCAGGTCCTAAATATATAAAACGACATTAAAAGTCTTCCAGTATAATAAAATATTTTTCATTGTAGTAGGTGATAGAATTGTTATAAAAAAATTCTTTAGTGCACCCTTCTGACTATACTCCTCAAACAAGGATTCTACTGATGCTGCTTCCAGCGGCTGCGCCCGTCTTTCAAACTATCAGAACTAGTATTCACCTACAATATTTTTGTTGTTAACTTAATTTTCTGAATTTAAATTCTTCTATAGTACACAAGGAAAATCGCAGAAAAACCCGTGGAAAGTACTTCTTACTCTTAGTTCTTGCAAAGCCAGTTTACGTATCCACTGAACTTGAACCCGCGTCCTGAAAGCGCACAATGAGGGAAAAATTGACCAAATTTACTAGCCACTACAAATCTTTAATGATCCGATTGAAATTTTGTTTAAATACTAAGAAGACTGTCCTTTAACGTACATCTGAAGAGCAGGCGTCTTTTTTTGTAAATATACATATGCAAGGGTATATTTTTTTATTTCTTACCCGGTAAGAAGGAACTGATTGGCACGCAAAGACTGCCATTTAGAGAAATTGACATTTTAATTCAAGAAAATATATAACAATTGTATTTTTGACCAAATTACAATTGAATGCTTTTTAATGTATAAAACTAGTTTATTTTGAATCATTTTTAATTCGCATAAACTTAGAGGCCATAAAGTTACTTCGTTTTAATGCCTCTGAGTTTATTGCATTTAATGACATTCAATGATACTCGGCGAACCGCCAAATTGTATGCAATACCATGCCCTTCACAAACCAAGTAGGGAACCGCACCAGTGTCATTTAATGCTGTCGACGAAATATTGTAAAGAATGAATTCCGGTCAATGCAATATAATTATTTCTTGTGCAAAAATGCCATTTGCGTGCATTCAAAGGCATTCAAATTTGCGTTTTTCTTTATGCTAATCTATGCTCCCAATCAAATCGCTGTTACCGGGTATGTATCAGTAACAACGCACAGCCAGCAGTCCCGAACCTAAATATCGCAAGCCCACAAATCCCAAGCCTACAAAACCCAATTCCACAAAACCTAATTCCATGAAATCCTTAGCCTACAAAACCCTATCCCACAAAACCTAATTTTTTACAATTTCCGAGTTCATTTATCCCAAGCCTGATCTAAGGCCGACATATAAGGAATAAACCGATACGTTCAAAGACTTCTGAGTATTCGAACAAATTTGTATTCACATCCGTAAAGATTTATGGTAGCTTACGAGTTTTTCCCATTTTCCCCACTGTCCGGTGGTGAGGTATAGATGCTAAAATGATAACCACTAGACCAGAGATACCGGTTTAAAAGGATTAATTTAACTTGTCAGTGCCCTGCTGATGTTTTTACTGTATTAGGCTTATATTCGGATTCATAATGATAAGTGTATATTTCCTGGAATCTTCGAAAACGTTCTTTCTGTGTTTCTTCATTATTACTTCTTATATTTTGTTCGGCTCGCAATGTTTCCGTGTATGCATGTTTGCTTGCTGCATCGTGTGCTGTTTTATTCGTGAGACTGTTACGTTTGTGAAACTTAGAATGAGCCTTATCCTGCGCAAGAACAAGTGATAAATTACGGCCGACACCCATTCTCTGAAATTCAAGAAACTCCAGAGTAAACCACTTTCCACTGCTTGTGTCAAATATGGCCCGTAAATGTGGTTCACGATACAAGTCACCTAGATTTTGAATTTGTTCGTTTTCCTTACTCGGATATCCGGATCCCATTGAATATCCAAAGATAATATTACCCCTTTTGAAATAAACTCGAGCTCGTTTAGTCATACGTTTTCCATTGATTGCTTCAAATCCAGGCATGTTTTCAACTTCTGCGAATCCTAATTGTACGATATCAGGCAGATGGTAATGATTGGATTCAGGATATAATGTTATTAGGTTAGTCGGTTGTGGAAAGTCCTCTCCGCCTGGGTGCGATTTTATTAATTCTGTAAAAAGAAATAGAAATAGGTAAATCTCGATATTTATAAAAGATATAATATGGATTGTAGCATATTCCACTGTTTGGAAATTTCTTACACTTAAGGAAGTTTTGCACAAGATTTTTGAATCATCAATAGCTACTTAGGTGGAAATATGCAAGTGGCTCTGTACAGATTATTGGTAATTTTTTGTAAGTTAGATTGCCATAAGGGAGGTTTAGGTTTGGTGCGAAAGCTAAGCATTCTAAGCAACATTCTAACCCATGAAGCATTCTATTGGAAGAAATAAATAAGGAAACGCATCCAAAGTATTTGTCTAAAAGATGTATTACTGTTAATGACAAGAAGGAAGAGAACCTTATTTTGTGGATGAAGCACTAAGGGTGAACAGATTTTTAAGGTTATAAAATGTTTGTGAGAGAAAAATATATAATAATAATTTTTTATTAAAAGTTTGCCTCTAAAACTTATTTTTGTTGTGAAATACTTACAAACTTTTGGCTTTAAAAAAAGCTTATAAGGGTTTACTCAGAAAGTTATTTTATTGGCAAACAAAATATATATTTAAATAAAAAAAATTACGTTAAATGAAATTAAAGTTTATTGTATTTAAAAAAAGTTCATGCGTACTTTTACTTTATTCAAATTAAGGACATAGTTTTTGGTTTCAACGAAAATCTTTTTGTAAATGAGAGGAAGTATTTTGTTACCTGTGGAAATATTTCCTAAAAATATTTGAAATTTTATTTAAATATTGCGACGTCCTTGATAATTCATGAAAATCCCTTTAGAATGATAGGAAACTTAAAAAACCCGTACAATTTTGTTAATTCTGTCGGAGTCCCTTGCAAGTTCTTGAGATTCCATGAAATCTTTGGAAATCCTTCAAATCTATTAAAATCTCTTAAAATCATTAGATATTACATAAAATCCCCAAAAGGCTGTTCGAATTTCGCTAAATTCCGTAAATTCTTTGTATCCATTTAAAATACTTAGTACTCCGTTTAAATACATTAAAAGCGCTTGAAATATTTTCAAACAACTGAAGCTCTTTTAAATCTTCTGAAATCATTGAAATTACTTGCAGTTTTCTAAAATCCCATTGAAACCCCTCTAAAAATTTTTAAATGCCTGACCATCCTTGCAAATCCCTTCCAATTTGGGAAATGTTGTTAAAATCCCCTGAAATCCTTAAAAATTCTAAAAAATACTATAGTGTTTCTTGAATTTCTTAAAATTTGTGGACTTTAAACAAATATTTTAAAATCTCTTATAAATTTTGGAAAATCTCTTGAAATTTTGGTAGCACCTAAAATTTTGTTAAGATCTTTGAAAATCACTAAAAAGCTTTGGATGCCTTAGAGCTGATTTGGAGCTGGAGCCTTAGGGTTTTTAATACAAGATAGAAATTTCGGATTAGCAATTTTTTAACTTTATTTGTTTTTTAATTCATAAGATTTTTTTCTAAGATTCTTGAAACATTCAAAGATATTTTTTAACGAAATTACCTAATTTTTTAACAAAAGAGATTAATTGTCAATGGTAAATCTAATAGTTCATATGTTAGCTAAAAAAGTTTTTTTTTAAAGTTTTAAATTGAAAAATGCTGAATTTGTCTGAAGGCGAATTTTGCTCAAAATAGTTGAAGCCTCAATTAAAGCACATTAATTTGTAACTAAAAAATTGTATTTTCAACAAAAAAATACGAAATTGCGACCAAAATATATGATCTTTTAAATCAAAAAGTCGACTTATTTCTTAAGTTTAATTCAAAACTAATTTTTTTTAATAAAATAGAAACATTTCAATTTTTCTCACGATTCTCAGGAAAAATTTGTTATTTGTTTGAAACCTTTCAAAATTATTAAGTCTTTTAAATTTTATTTTTAAAACCTTGAAAAATCTAGATTTTTAAAGTTTTTGAAATCTCTTTAAGTTTAAAATCCTTTTTGTATCTTTTCACAACTTCTATTTCCTAAATGCATTTCAACATTGTCAAAAGTGTTGTAATCTTGCAAAGTTTAGAAATTAAATAATATATATTACATTCATTTTCAAAATTTTTCAGAAAATTGTTTGAAATGTTTACACTTAATAAATACGAGTATATATATTCTTTTAAAATAATTCTGGAAAATAAGAAAATTCATTTTCTGGAAATCTCTCAAAATTATCCTTAATGGTTTTTTTCTAAATCTTCAAAAAACTACATTTTATTAGACTTTTTTTTTCTTCTTAAGATTTTTATTATTTTCGAATCTTTTTGAACATTTTAAATATCTTTTAAACCTATTCGAATTTCTTCTAAAATTATTTATTCGAGAAAAATTGGACCATTTTTCTTCAAAATATTTTTTATTGTTTTTTGAAGTTTTAAGAAATGTTATGAAATGTTTTCCAAGTCTCTCTTAAAATTTATTTTGCAGGCTCAATAATTATTTAAAAGGTACTATGAAGTTAAGAAGACTTTACTATTTTCTGAAAACCTATCAAAATTATTAAAAATTTTTTCGGAATTTTCAAAAATCTACTATTTTTAAGAATTGTATTGATACTTTCCCAAACTTGAAGCAGTTTTAAATCTTTTTTAAACTGTTAACTATATTTAAAAACAATTTATAATTAAAATGTTCGCAAGTTTTAAATTAATTTTGATTGGCTTTAAAGTTGAAAAATATTACATAAACTTACTCGAATTTTGTTGCAATTATATAATCGTGAAAAATTGTCAAAATTGTCATCAAAATCTTCTACATTTTTTAATAATTTCAGAAAACGTTTTAAAACATTTTTCAGATTTGTCTTGAAATTCATTTTTCAAAATAAAAATGCATTTTAAATTTTTCAATTAATTTAAAAAGAATTTGAATATACTCTTGAAACCTGTTAAATTTCCTAAAATGGTTCTAAGCTTTTAAAATCTATGAAAATATTAATTTTATTTAAAATCTTTGATTGTCATTTCAAAACTTCTTTATTATTTTTAACTCTTCACTTTTTACATTAAAATATTGATTAATTTTTAAGATTGCGAAAAAACGCTTTCTAGCTCCACTGGGATATGAGCCCAGGTCCTTCAAATTGTTGGTCTAATGCTGTACCAGCTGCGCTACGGAGAGACGAGAAAACCTTCTTCACAATCTCCTTACAAGCAGAATGTCAACGTCATACCTTGTACTTGTAAGATTTTTCTTTCTAAACATGAAACACATATTTTATTATTGATGCAAGTGGTCGTGAGACGTGGTTGAAGCTGACATTTTTACCGCGATTTTGCAGGGTTCTCCTTATAACAAACTTTTCAATATATATAGTACAGTCCTCAAGGGTGTAAAATCACATCCCTTCAGTGTCCTTCTGGACCGCACAGTCAGAGTTAAGGATGATATACTTGAAAGCTGTGCACGGCAGACGTTAATAGAGTGTGTTGTCGACTACCTATCCATCAACTTTTTAACTAAATATATGTAAGTAATTGCATTCTATTAGGATCTTATTCCGTTAATCAATGACTTTGTACACTTTGTATACTGTTGCAGGATCAAAAAAGAAATTTTTGTAAAAGTGGCAGCGGAGATTGCAGAAGATTCAAACCAGGCTCTCTTCGCAATAAAAAATCCAATTCAAATTTTAAGCCATCGAAGCAAGAGCCACTTAAAGTGTAGAACCTCTCTGTCTCCTTGCAAAATATTGAGTAAAGATCAGGGTTTGAATGCTTCTTTTGAATTTAGAGCTTTCAATGACTGTGCTTACACTGAACCTTGGTTTTGAAGCATTGTTCATCATGACATCCTTAGCATGATAACAAACCTTTATAGCATTCCGAATATACGAAGAAATATTGTTCAGATTGTTATGAAAGAAATGGAGAAAATAGATACAAAAAATGCAATTAAAATTATCAGAAATAAAGTTGAGGAAGTTTTTATTTGAAAATAAAGTTCCTTTAGATCAACGAAATAAAATTAGTTCGATGTTCGAAGCGCTAAGTTCAGCTCTCCATGAAAATCGATCAGAGTTTTAATGATTTAAAAATTTTAGGCAAATTGAGACTAATCGGTAATAATGATTAATCCTACTTCCGAAAAAATTGTGAGAGTTCGAAGTTTCTAATGGAACAGAAGTACCGAAGAATCTTTTTGCACAAATAATACCATTAAGAGAACTTTTACATTCGTATTTAGAAACTGACGGTATTTTTGGTTGTATGCTCGAATATATGTCTGCCTTAAATACCTTTAGTATAGTAATTTCCAATATTATCCAAGGAAAAACATTTAGAGACACAATGCTCAAATTTCCGGGAAAATTTGTCATACCATTGACTATGAGTTTTGACAATTAGGAGCTTGGAAATTGTCTCGGCTCGCATAGCGGAGTTCAAAAAATTTGGGCTACCTACAGTTCTTTGCATTCCATTCCTCCACATTATAAAAGCAGTTTAGAAAATTAGTTTCTAACACTGTTAGTTAATCACGAAGATCACACAAGGAATGGTAATAGGGCGGTCTTTTTAAATTAATAAAGGAATATAATTCTTTAAATAGCTGACACAGGGATCTTAGTTGACACTTAAATAAAGAAAATGCGGGTTTACTTTGTTCTTGTTGTTCTCAAAGGTGACAATCTTGGACTAAATAAAATTGTAGGTTACGATAAAAGTTTTTCAGCTAATCATTATTGTCGCATTCGCGAGCTACAAAAACTAGAGGCTCAGTAAACTATTTGCGTTGAAATTATCGCTCTGCGAACAGAAGCTAATTACGATGCCGAACTTGAAAGGCATGATTTTTCAGAAAGCGGCATAAAAGAAGCTTGCCATTTTAACAACGTTCTTCACTATCACTGCACACAAAATCTTATTAACAATCTCATGCATGCCCTTCCGGAAGTTGTATTAGCATACGCATCGGGAATGATTTTTCATCAAATTATTGTAGTTGACAAAATTATTGATTTCGATATTTTCAGTTCCATTTTGCTTCATTTTGACAACCAATTCGAGTATTGTAAAATACCACCAATTACTTTAGATCAATTAAAGAAAAAACATTTTTTAATGTCGAACGCCGAAATGCTAACCTTTATTATCTATGCACCAATAATCTTTGTTCGTTTCTGACTGCAGGATAAAATTATTTGGGCATTACTAATAAAAATAAGACGTATATTATCTTTTTTGCGTTCAAAATAATTTGACATTGAATGTCTTGATTATTCAGAAGAATTAATTGCTGAACATTATGGGCATTATATAAAACTGTTTAGACCATTGAAACCGAAGCATTATTTCATTACGCATTATCCTTTGTTTATTAAAAAGAAGGGCCCCCCGCACGTATAAAATCAATGAGATCCGAAGTCAAACACAGAGAACAAAAAGCTACTCCCAATTCTGTTCAAACGAGGATCAATATTTGTAAAACAATAGCAATCAAGCAGCAGCTAATGCTTGTAAATGGATTACTTATAAATAAAGGATTTAATCCAGGATTTGCTACAGGTCGTTTACAAGGATTAAATGCGAAAACTTACAACTCTTTATCGACGGTGATAAACATAGACCGAAATTTTAATTTCTCATCGAACAAACGATGTGATATTTTCTTATAATATGTGTAAAACAATATCAGTCTATGAACATTTTTTCGCTTATGAGGTTGTGAAGTGAAAAGAAAGGCAGTTTGTTAAGCAACTAGATTTTCACAAGTATCATCCTGTACTTATGTACAAACATTATAATGGAAAAATATACCTCATTACGGACTGCGCTGAATAAGATTGCATTATAATTAAGATAAAAGATTTTATTGTAGTTTCAAATAAAATAAAAAATCATTCACAATCACTTTTAAATATATAGTATTCTATATCTATAATTGAGTGCTTGTTATGCTTTATAAATCTGAATCAGTCTCCTTACCTGATGTATCAATGTAATATTCACAAAAATAAATTACTTCATTTATTTTGGTCGATAATATATCGTTTTGAAATTCTAATTAATAATTTATTTCCTTATAAATCTTAGTATCCCATATAATTATTAGTGATATTTACTGGATATTACCCTTTAAAATCATATATAATAAACATTAGCATTTTAGATAATTCACTGTAATAACCGAAATATTTAAATTTATCATCTCGGGTATCTAACAGTCATATCGAAGATCTTACGAATCTCAAATTCTTGGCTTCTTCCATGAATATCATATATAGTTAGAATAAATATCTTAGATATTTAGAGGAAGTATCTAAGATATGTAAAATAAGTATTTTAGATATTTAGAATAAGTATCTGCGGATATTAAATCTAAGTATCTAGATGATTGTCCCAATGTCAAGTTACAGATATGTTACGACTTAGCATCCAGATACTAACCGCTAGTATCCATTTTTCTCCATGTATATAGTAATATATTTTCCATTCCAGATCACAGATGCCGGTTTGAAATGATTAATCGTACTTTTTGCTTCCTCCTGATGGTCCTGCTGCAATAGGGTTGTATGCAGAATTATAATGATGACTGTATATTTCCTGAACTCTTCGAATACGCTGGATCTCTGTTTCATGACTCATTCTGACATATGGTTCGGTTAGCCATGTTTCCCTGTATGCATGTTTGCTTGCTGCATCGTGTGCTATTTTGTTTGTGCGATTGTTTTTTTCGTGAAACTCAGCATGAGCCTTATCATGCGCGAGCACAAGTGGCAAATTACGACCCACGCCCATTCTCTGATATTCACGAAACTCCAGAGTAAACCACTTTCCACTTTTTGTGTCAAATATGGCCCGTAAATATGGTTCGCGATACAAGTTACCAAGATTGTCAATTTCTTCATCTACTTTACTCGTATATCCGGGTCCCATTGTATATCCAAAGATGACATGTCCCCTCTTTAAGTAAAATCGAGCTCGTTTAGCCATAGGCTTACCATTGAGTGCTTCGAATCCAGGGATGTTTTCAACTTGTGCGTGTTTCAGTTGTACGATATCAGGAAGATGGTAATGATTGGATTCAGGATATAATGTTATTAGGTGAGTCGGTTGTGGAAAATCCTCGCCGTCTGGTTGCGAACTTATTAATTCTGCAAAAAGAAATATAAATAGGTTAATCTGAATACAGATAGGACTTGATTTCGTGAAAGGAGCTGCGGGAGGATGTGCGGTGTTCACCCAATCGTCACAAAACAGAGAGAGAAACCAGAAAGAGAAAAAACAGGAGCAAGATAAAATAGTTCCAAGAATCTGGATTTAATGTCACGCTCAGTCCCAAAATTGACATTAAATCCAGGTTGGACTTCATTTGACTCAATTGAATCTGGGAACTTATTTTCCCACTCATTCTTCGAAATAACTCTTTCATTCTAAATCTGATGCATATTTGAGTGCTGGACTTACCAAACTCTCAGATATTCACGGAACAAATGGGGCAGTCAGTAGAATGTGTGATGAAACTAGAATTGAGCGTCTATCAGGGATTGGTACCAACTCGAGACCATATGTCAGTATAGCGATAGAAAGTACTGAAATTCATTAATTGGTAGACACGGATTCATCAAGAACGTATCTGTGATCAGTAAGGTTACAGGTACTATACTATTGAGTCTGTTATTGGCGAGGCGTGTCTGCCGGCTACTTTCTCAGGAGCCACCCTGAATTGTCGTACACCGACTTCAACCTACCATTTTGCGTTCAAACGGACGCTACTGACTCTGGGTTGGGGGTGTCCATCACCCAAGTTAAAGACAAGCAAGTGCGTGTGATGACGTACGACAGTCGAGTATTCTCTAATGCAAAGCGGAACTACTCGACAACTTCGAAAGAGTCGCTGGCCGTTGTATGGGCCATCAGCAAGTTTAGGGTCTATCTCTAGGGGTACAGCTTGTCAGTGGTAACCGACCACAGCAGCCTCAGATGGCTTTACAACCTTGAAACCCGACCGGCAAATGGGCGCGCAGGTAGTTGGATCTCCTAGAATATAGTTTCGAAATTTTTTATTGAAAAGGATCCATGCACCAAATGCCTGATGCACTATCCCGTATGTTCGAAGATCAAGAAATTGACCATATTGCGGTCATGATGCCTGTCGAGAAAAAGTGGTACACCTGAAGGCGTGAGACTGTGTTAAAGTCACCAGGGAACTATCATGGTAGAAAATAAGGAAACGGGAGCTCCTCAAATACCGAAATAATTCGCTATTGGAGGATATTATCGAAGACTCGATGCTTGGAAGGTAGTGGTTCTGAAGAATCTCCAGACAGACCTCATACATGAGGTGCATTTTACTTCTGAAGCCAGACATTTAGGTTGGGATAAGACCTACTCTTGTCCGCAATTCGTTATTATTGGCCTGACATGTTCAAGGACATCAGGTCCTTCTTTAGAAATTGCAACACATGTCATCGCAATAAGCCTGAGCAAGTCCAATCACGAGGGCTTATAACCCAACAAATTGTCAAGGAGCCGCGGACAGTCGTAGCAACTGATGCCATGGGTCCTTTCCCACACAGTAAAAAATTACATGAATATCTGTTAGTTTTCCAGGATTTATTCTCAAAAACGATCGATTTGTCATCTTTGAAAAAGGCCAATGCTCAAAGAATTATTGCAGCTTTCTTGGAACTTACTAGTCACCAGGTGGGGAACACCCAAAGTGCTACACTCGGACAATGGCACCGAATTTAATAATAATACGGTGAACGACCCCGCGGTGGAGTTCGGAATCCAACGATACTTCTCGCCCTTGTCTTATACTCAGGCTAACCCTCTGGAACCAACCAATAGGATGCTAAAGATCATGATCAGGTTATTTATTGATCAGGATCATCGAAAATGGGATCTTCACTTAAACGAGTTCTGATTCGCTTACAACACGGCTCTGCATAGTACTAATCGAGTGACCCCAGCGTTTTTCAATTTGGGGCGCGAGACCCGCCTGCGAAAAACTTTTCGCACTTTAAGGGAGGAAGAGGCCGAGTTGCCACCACGCGACCTTCAGATCTAGACATCTCACAGGGCATAATTGGAGCAATCATGTCTCAAATCTTCAGAAATATGTAGAGGATAGGAATGACGAACTGACTGATCCGGAGGAGTTGGGTGAACTAGACCGGATGCTGTTGGAAATTATTGGTGCCGTCCTTGCAATTTGATGCAGCCGTCACCCACGTGAAGTTGGTTTGGAGGCTCTGTCGTTCGCTGTCGGTGTGAGCAACCACCGTCGCTGCATTTCCGCAAACGGCAGAAGGGAGGGCCCTAGAGGAAGCGGTGGGAGACACCAACGTCTTCTCATCCAAAATGAGGGTCAAGAGAGAAATGTCAGAGTGAGCGGTCGGAGGCGCCATCGTCTTTACGTCAACTATAGCCAAGCTGAAACCAGCTTGGTCGCTCTCGGATCGGGAATGGGATCGACCACTCCCCTAAGTGGTAGTGGAGTACGCGGTCCTAGTCCAGGCCGAGTTAAACGCCGAGTATGAGCCAATAGAGCCGCAGGAGGTGCACAAGCCGCGGCCCGATCCATCGAGGGCAGTGGGTCTCTCTATGGAGGAGCGGGTGCGGCAAAAAATGTGCACATATCCGCACTTCTGCAAAAGGAAGTGCAAGCCGACGATGTGGGAGGCAAGGAAGGCGGTAAAGGAACCGTTCAAGAAGTGTGGGGGCTGTGACCACAAATGGAACCACTGGCTCATTAACCCTTGCGTGCACACCCAACTTGACCCACGTTGTGCGGACACCTAATGTACCCACCTCTCCTTTTTCAATTTTTTAAATATGTATGCTATATACATTTTTTCTTTACCGTTTATTCCAATAAATAAACATCAGAAGTGAGTTCCAGAGGCATTTTTGAACCCATATACATATTGTAGCTCGTTTAAAATGAGAAGCGAAGTATCCTATCATCACTCACCCCATTTTAAGTAAATAAGTCAAATATCTTGATACAGAAGTCATAATCCACTAAAAATTAATTTTTTTCTGTGTTGGGTACCCTGGTGCCCTGGGTGTGATGGATGATTATGAGCAATAATAAATTGTTTATAATATTATTTTTGCTAACTTGCATTAATTATTATATTACTATTTAAGTGAAAAGTTAATAAAAAGTAGAAAACTTTAACTAAAACGCAACTATTGCTAATAATTATTATCGAACTAGAAGTAAAAGTGAACAAAAAGTTAAATATTTTTGACAAAACTGTAAGTTTCTAGCATTAGTGAAAGATCTTTATTCCAAGAGAAAATGCCGAAAACAATAATAAATTGTTCAAGAAATGTATGGCAACATCTAAATATTAGGTTGAGGTAGTACTTTATGCTTGTAAAACGATTTGCATTGAAAGAAAGAGCAAAAAAGTTAGAAATAGTGCAAAAAACTCGGAAAATTCATTTTTTAAATTATAGGGTTTTTTAGGACCCTATGAAATAGACGTATGGGGGTGATATTTAAACAGAAATATTTTATTCATATTCTATGGCTAATATCCCTGGCTGAAAGAAGGAACCGAATGGAGCCTCTACAATGTACCCGTAAAGACACCATTGGATCCGCACCCGGTTCCTTTTCAATAAATTCGAAAAAAAGCAAATTAAACTTTTAAATTGTTGACATTCGGATTCTACGTTAAAATTACCTATAGAAGGTCACGGAATAATCGCAATAGTTTTTTTGCAACGGTAAGAAGTTTAAAATACGAGGGTGGATCAAATATAAACCGGAATTTTACAAATACTTTTCTTAGCCAATCGCAAGCACTCTCACAGTGTAGGTTCTTGTAATGTAGTGTATTAGGAGTGGGTAAAACGCTTGGTGAGCTGTTTGACTCAGTCAATTCGTCAGTAAAGCTATGAGTGAGAAACAGGTTCCAGCGTCCGTTGCACAACGGGTTATAATAAAGTTTTTAACTAAAGAAGGCGTTAAACCGTGCGAAATTTTGACTCGATTGAAGGATCAGTATGGGGATGATACTCTGTCTAAAACTCAAGTGTTTGATTGGGCCAAAAAGTTTAAGAGTGGACGAGAAAGTGTGGAAAATGTGAGTCATAATCGACGTCCAAGATCAAGTGTCTCTGGCGATAACATTGGAGCAGTTCGTGACCTTATTGAAAGTGACAGGCGGTTCACTATTCATGAAATCGCTTTACAGGTGGGCATTAGCGATGGAAGCGCTCAAGAAATCATTAAAAATCATCTTGGTTTCAAAAAAATCTGTGCCCGATGGGTCCCAAAGTTATTGAACGAAGATCAAAAAAACATCCGACTGCAAATCAGTAAGAGACATCTGAATCGATTTCAGCGGGAGGGAGAGACTTTTTTGAAGCATATCGTGACATGTGATGAAACATGGGTGCATTATTATACTCCCGAGTCCAAGATGGCGAGTAAAGAATGGCGAAGGAAAGACGAAGCCGGTCCTGTGAAAGTCAAAACCCGTCTCTCAGCCGGTAAGGTCCTCGCGACCGTCTTCTTCGACTACAGAGTAGTGTTGCTCATTGATTTCCTACATGATCAACGTACGTTTAACGCTGCCTACTACTGCCAGCTGTTGGAGGCAGCAAAAGCCGCTTGCAGAAGCAAAAGACGCGGTAACCCCATCAGAAACGTCATCCTTCTTCATGACAATGCCAGGCCACATACGGCGGGTGAAACGAAACAAAAACTGGAGGATATGCATTGGGAAACCCTTGAGCATCCTCCATACAGCCCAGATTTGTCACCCTGTGACTATCATTTGTTTGCACCCATGAAAGATGCACTTGGAGGATTGCGATTTGAAAATGATCAAGATGTTGAGGAATTCGTGCGCAATTGGTTGATGACTCGACCTCAAAGTTTCTAGAGTGTGGTTAGTGACAGGTTAACACGCAGACCCCCGCTTGACTAGAAGCTTGGAGAGCGTTCGGCTCAAAGACCAATAGTAATAAGTTGGATGGATTGGAGGTCGTAAAGCATGGCGCCGGTGTCTCGGGTGATTTTCTCACGCACTGCGCGCGTTCCCTGAATCGGATTTCTCTGCGCTTATTTTTGCGATTCAGTGTTTTTTTACGTCCAGTAATACTCATTTTTAGAGGTTAGATTGTCAAATAATGAATTTTATATAAACATGGATTCTATTAAATTCTCTCTCTCACTCAGGAGAGCTATCTTCTCCCCCCTTACACATGTTAAATTGGAGCTAAAAATCCTGCTAGAAGATGCCAGGAGACTGCAATCGAGGTTTCAATAAGGAGGACCCTATCTGTCGCTGATTAAAAGTTAAAAGGAACTTTTAAGGTTTTTCGTGGGTTAGAAGTGTGTGACCTACGAACTCGGTGTATTCAGGAGTGACAGGCAGGTAAGTGGCAGCCGTCTTGTGGCTGGATTTACCACCTGGGCCACCCCCGGCCAGGTCGTATTTAGCAGTAGGCACGCAAAATTTGGAAAACTCAGTTACAATATAAAAAAAATCGAAAGAAAAATTATTAACAATTACTTAAATTTTTTAATAATCAAATAGTAACACTAGTAAAGACATTAACAATTCTGAAAATCTGGTTAACAAAATTTAATGAAACATCGGGGAATGCCTGCAAATATTTGCAATCCTTCGAAATTCAGTAAATTCATTCGGAAGTTTTTCAAGTCTCTTTAAAACTGTTCATTTTTACTGAATTTCTTAGAGTCGGAATTCCTCAGAATCCTTTAGAATATTCAAAATACAATTAAAATACTGTGCATTCCTTGATGAAATTGTATAAAATGTTTAAAACTTTTTCAAAATATTCCCTTAAAATAATTCTGCATAATAAAAAGTTATTCAAAATGTTCCCAAGAATCTGAAGAAAATTTCTGAAGCTTCTAGAAAGTTTGTTTTGAAAAGCTTCAAGAAACTACATATGCTTTGAACTTAGTTAAAATATTCTCAAGATTTTTAATATATTTAAATCTTCTCGAAACTTCTGAATATCTATTACGTTTATTTGAATTTCTTTAAAAATTATTTATTTGATAAAAAATGCACAATTTTTCTTAGAAATCTTTTGTATTGTTTTTTAAAATTTCGGGTAAAGTTTTAAAATCTTTTCCGATTTTCTTTTATAATTTACTTTTTAGATCGTAATCTTTTAAAAGCTTCTAAATATTTTTCGCAATTTGCAAGAATGTACCATTTTTAATAATTATATTGATACTTTGCAATATCTTAATCGTCTTAAATCTTTTCGAAAGTTTCAAATATCTTTTAAACCAATTTATAATTGTATTATACACACATTGTATTATTACAGACGAATTAAAATTTGAAGGTTTTCCTATTCTCTAGAAAAGAGACTGTATTTCTGAGAATTTCAAAGTGAGTTCCGAAAACGGAAACTACCTGGTTACACAGTGATTGTAATTTTCTCTCTCTGTAAATCGCTTCGCGCCTTGTCTGCCCTCGCTCTATTGTGCGCGTTACGAAGCTGAGGACCTGAAGTGTGTCTTATCTCTCAGGCCTCAATTTAATCTCCAAAGAAACAGGGAAGCGTCCCTTTCTCAAGTATATACTTTTAAATTATCGTTTACTACTTTGAGTGCGACTATCTCAAATTATTTTAATCAAAAGAAAGGGTAAAAAGCCCGCCAAGTAATAAACACATTGCCTCTGAACTAATTCTTTCGTAGATATTTTTCTGATAAAACTCTGTCATATTTTCAGAAGTATAGACCCGATGTCAATATTACAGTAGGTGCAAAGTAAATTTCAAAAGATAAGGCGCACAGGCAAATAGCTTCGGGGTTCTCCTCGAAACCTAGTCTAGGATGTGTGATTATCTGGCCAAACTGAAATTTCAAATGTGAGAAGAGATATTCATAGAAGAATAGTCCTGGGGTTCTCCTTGGGAACAAGTCGAGGGAGTGAATCTCTTACGCGTATTAAAATCCAGTTTCGATTTCTGGACAATTAAAACAAAATAGAGGTGTGTCTTTTGATAAAAGTAATTATCAATGAATTAATTAATTAATAATTAAACGTTTTGCTTAATGTAGCATAATAGGAATAATCACGCGTGATCCTCTTCACAGGTTAACAGTGACCATAAATAAATCATATTACAACTAGATTCTATAATTTAATAGATTAGAATTAACGAGTACTGCGAGAATCGGCTCTCGGGAGCATATTTTATTTAGTGTATTTCGCATTATTTGCCAAAGTTTAGTTAGATGATAGGGATCTAAATGTAAGAGCTTAGATCAGGGTTTTATTGAATAAACACTTTCTTATAAAAACGGAATCATACGTCTTCTTACATGAATTCCTTTCTTATTTTACGTTTTTAAATTCAAAATAAGACTGACTCTAGTTAATTGCATGTGTAATGTTATGAATCATTACTCAATTTTAATATTTTTATGTTCTTTATTTAAGGCCATGTGAAGTGTGGATCACGTGAACCTTATCCTTACATTTTTTATTTCTTAACTTATTTTCACAGGGTGCGTCACATCGTGTTGAAAATTTGGGATAATAAATAAAAAGCACTAAAAAAGGTGGGTCTGGTCCGAAATTACAATAATTATTAAAAATGCAAAAAAAAAATTATTTACAACAAAAAACTTTTTTCATAATTATAAAAATTTAGGACCAGACCCACCATTCTCAGTGCTTCTTGTTTAGTATCCTAAATTTTCAACTCGAGTTCTCGACTTTTTTAGTACAAATAATTTCTTTGTTTAAATTTATTGTCACCTTTTATTCTTTTTTTAATTCCAAGAAGGTGCCTGGAGTCTACAAAAAAGGGTTTCGTAGTCTATTAACACAATGATTAAATCTTACTAGATTCTAAATTTTCTTCTTAATTAAGTATAGTTAAACATTAAGTTGTTCAAAACTCTGTAGGCTTTAAGGTTCACGTTCTTATCGGGATGCTTCCGCTGCGCATACTTTATTCAATAAATGAAAAATTTTTTCTTTAATTTGTAGGATTTTTCCAAAGCTCTAATATGTCTAAAAGTTTTTCTTTCGTATGTTACGTCGTATGGTTCAAAATTTGAATGTTGTGGTGTCAAATTTCTCATTTTCATGATCAAAACCAAAACTACGCGTCGCATCAAAAATTAATTCATAATAAATTTGTTTAAAAAATTTGTAGATCTCTTTTGGGGTCCCAATTTTTGTTTATTATCCTTTTTCATATCATTCATAGTATGACAAAAAATGGATTTTTTTCTTATGATAATTTTGTAAGGCTTTTAAACTTGATTTTTAATCCAAGAATGGTATAATTACAAATAAAAAATATAAAAGTTGAAATTGAAAAATATTTCTTTATCGAAATACTACTTCTAGTCTAGAAGTAAGTGAAGAGTAAAAGAAATGTGAAGAAGAATAATAAAAAGTCATTTTAAAACTACGTTTAACTACGAAGTGGATTTTGGAGTTCTAAAGTCACCACACGCGCGTACGTATGCGGTATAATCAATTGCCGTTTTAAGAATCTACTCGAAATTATAGATATATTATTATATTTTTATGAATTATTATATATTTACCAATAGAATGAAGGACAACCAATAAACCGAGAAATAGAGTGCTAGCAGGAAACTTCATCTTCTATTGTAGTGGATACGATGTATGTCAACTACGTGGCTAAGGAAATAACCTATGAGATGTTTCCTAATATATATGATAAGAGGCTGTCTATATATCACTTAATCAATTTTTATTTTTAAACTCCCCTCTTAGTTCCCCTCTTAACTGTCTTGCTTGAACTTCTGTATTAAAGCCACGGTTATTAACAAATATGTTTGCATAATGATATCTCGTTTTATTTCTTCGCATACCGATATGTCACAGTTTAAACAATGATTATAGAAAAACAGACCTTTATTTGTCCAAAATGATCCCTGACGGAGTTACATATTGGAGTGATGAATTATTGTGAGGGGATATTATCAATTGTTTCTATATGTGAGCGGGCAAGAAGGTAAGGATGTGTAAAAGAGGATATTTAAAAAAGATGATAACGCCTTTCGACTTTTTTTTTAAATTGAAATTAAAATTTTAAATTTGACGCTGCCCTTGCAAATTTATTTTTAATAAGTAACAAGAGGCGTATTCCCGGTGTAGATAATTTTTATTTTTCCATTTGGGAAGCAGGAACTTTTTTTATGGTTCAAAACCGTAGCCAGAAAAAATCGAGAGGATGATAAACACTGTTGATTTCGTCCCACCTGGCTACGACCTTGTTAATGGAGGTGATGAAGTCTAAATTTTTTCTTCTTTTTGTTTCAATAGAACTGAGCATGTTACAAAATCGCGTTCGTTTATTCAGCTTTTTTACTTTTCAAGTTTCCCATTTGTATAACCTTCTCTTAATAGTTGTATTTAGCCTTAAATGAATTCATGTACTTTTATAAAACAGTAAGCAGTTTTTTACTATCGAATGTCTAAATATAACAACGACTCGAACTAGTAATTTTTTACTTAAATATTGTGGTTCGCATTTATATAATTAAACTCGCAGAATTTTACTAGCAGTCAATGCACGTATCAAAAATGTATTTGTCATAATGTTGTACAAAAACTGGGTTATAAAAAATGATACATTTCCCGAGTCGACATTTAAGCCCTACTTTAAAGCCGTAACTACTACCTCAATAGCGCTGAAAGCCATGAAGTAGGTTCTAAATAAGCAGCGGGTTCGATGTAATTTAGACCCTACTCTGACACTGAAAGTATCCTAAGTTGGCCATTTTTATGGGTTAAGCGTCAAATTAGGGTCCGTATTTCAGACCAATTGGACTCTCTTTTAAGGCTTAAACTATAACATGTAGGACTGAGGGCATCAAAGTATGTTTTCTATAATCTCACACCAATTTGTATGAATGAAAACAAGGTTTGTTATTTATCAGAAAACATAAAATAATGGAAACGACTCACGCACGAGTCGCTCGTGCACACACACAGAGCGCGAACCAATCACGTGCGATCTGTCGCGCATGTGGGGGTAGTCGACTGTAGTCTGGTGGCTTTGTGCGACTTTATTCTTATAAAAAGATTTTTGCTTACTTTAGCGTCGATTTTTTGTTGCGAGGTTAACTAAAATTTAAAAAAAAATGTCCCTAAATGCACACGCAACATTGATTACTAAGATGATCGGTATCTATTGAGAATATTTGCCTCACATTTCCAAAACTCCCTGTGATTTCATAGACAACGCAGAGTCCATAAATTTGACTCTCAGGGCTAAATAAAATTAGGTTCGAACATAAATAAAATGCCAAAAGTTTCGTTTGAATTTAGTAAGATTGTTAAAAACTGGACAGTTTGGTGGGACTTCAAAATTTAAATTAGATTGGTCCTACTCCGGATGATCTTTAGGGTTGCTCGGTGTCAATTATTGGAGGAGCGGATAAAGCTTCGACCAGGCCCTCTAAACGTTCATGTATTTGCTAATTACAAAGTTTCAATGGCTTTGGGTACGAAGTACCGGTAAAGTGCGACCAGGTTTTAAAAGTCACAATTCACGATTGTGATAGATGTTTCAAAGTCGAATTGCGCAGGTAGATATGAAACAGAGAAACTGCTCTAGAGCTATCTATAGAAAGTAGAAACGGTGGCATTGAACAAGACGGTCAGACGAGAGCCAACGGAGAGTCAGTAGCCGTAAATAAACATTTTTCTGTTATATAACTTATTGTGTTTTACTCTAGCCAAAAGGTAATCCCGAACAGCGACAATGGGATTCACTTGGCAATTACGCGGGCGCCAAAAAAAGACAGCAAGTTTAGAATCAAGATTCAGCTCGTCATCTCGGTTTTCTCCTAGACCCTAAAGCGTGGTACTAATTAGTCTAAATTCATTTATAAAAGTATTAGAAAATCGAGCCTTAAAGCATTGTGTGGCCCCTGAAGTCATTCATACAGAATTGAGTTCGCAGGGCGACTCACCTGTTAGAGATCCTCGACTCCTGAAATTGAACTTTCCCCAGCGTAAACAACCATCTTCGAGCCATTCTTTTTTTGGACTACCTTGGCAAGTGACCTTCTTTTCGAAGTAACTCGTTACAAATACGCTACACAGTGAAAAAATGAACCTGATGCAGTTAGTTTGCTTGAAGAAGTAACTTTTATTTCTCTAAAAGATCCTATAAATTTTTCACATCAAACAATGAATTTTTAAAATTTACAAAAGAAATAACGATACTTAAGGCAAAATATATGCACGCTATATTTAAAGATGTAAGGAACATTACTGCTAAATATGATCAACACAAAATGCTCATCATTGTCCCTACTTTAGATTTGTTATAAGACTTTAATAATCTTGCAGCAATTCCATGTGTGCCAGTGTAACACTTTATTAGTACGAGTTAGTTAAATATATCATACAATCCCATGCAATATGAATTCGTTTCCTTGCACGAAAATATTTTGTAAGTGATCATGATGTAAAATTGAGGTTTTATATGCACTACGAAAAAGTTTATCGCAACTTTAGTGGAAACTTCTGAACATTCTCATCCAATGAAAAGGTATTATTTTCCAGTGAAATTTGGCTAAGTTGTTTCTTCAACGAAGCGAAACAAATTGAGTATGAAATACTATGGATGCAGCCATCAATTTTGAAGGATTGCTGAAAGATAACCTCACTTGTACTACTTTGCATCAAGGCATTTATAGTTTTTGTACCATTGAAGATTTCGGCTTATGTACCAACAAAGAAGCATTTGCGGGAAGTATAACTTTTCTTTTTCAATTCGAGGAAAAGTGTTGACAAAGTCATCGATTGCTTTTAGAAATTGATGGGGATTATACTCCATTGATTAAAGCGTGTGAGTACTGGTTTCGAAAATTTAAATGTGGAAATTTCGACACGCAAGAC
The DNA here is from genome assembly GCF_010883055.1 of Belonocnema kinseyi. NCBI lineage: Eukaryota > Metazoa > Arthropoda > Insecta > Hymenoptera > Cynipidae > Belonocnema > Belonocnema kinseyi. The sequence goes on along the minus strand of NC_046657.1, from coordinate 77,057,359 downwards.
AAAGAACGCTTACAGAATCATTGGGAGTTGATCTTTCATCCATTTACAGACGCTTAATTGCACAGGGATGGATCCAAAAGCATGAAAATTGGGTGCCGTACGATCTGAAGCCAAGAGATGCAGAAAGGAGATTTTTAACTTGTAAAAGCTACTCCAACAGAAAAGTCGGAGAGGGTTTCTTCACTACATTTTCAATGGTGATGAGAGCTGGATTCGTTATGATGATCTGGAGCATAAGAAAACGTGGGTTAAGCCTGGCCAACCATCAACATCAACAGCCAATCCGAATATCCATGGCTCGAAGCTTATGCTCTGTATTTGATGGGATCAGCAGGATGTAGTGTACTATGGGCTTCTCCAACCTAACGAAACCATAAAGCGCGACCTGTTTTGAAAACATTAAAGGCGACTGAGCCGAGCATTAAAGGATATAGGGCCACAATATGCACAGAGAAACGATAAAGTTATTCTTCTGCATGACAAAGCTCGACCCCTACGTTGCAAAGCCCGTCAAAACCTATTTTAAAACGCTGAAATTCAAAATAATATCTAGGCCGGCATATTATCCAGACATCTCGTGATCTGATTACCACCTCTGCCGATCCATGACTCATGGTCAGTCTGAACAACGATTTACTTTTTATGAAGATGCCAAAAAATGGGTCAATTCGTAGACAGCTTCACAAGAGGAGTCGTTTTCTCAACATGGTATCTGTATGCTGCCAGAAAGATCGGAGAACGTAGTGGCAAGCGATGAAAAATGCTTTGAATGATCAACTGGTACCAACTTTTTCAAATAAATCCGCAATTTAAAAAAAATCACTTAAAATTATTGCACGCTCCCAATAAATATAAAAAAACGGGCAGATTCTTTTAAAAAAGATCCATGAAAGAAACGATGGTACAAGAAATCTTTAAAACTGCCTGTGATTGGCTTAATTCCAGGAAAAAAGGTTCTTACACAATTGGAACTGCTTAGCATTGTTGAGCCGAGCAAGGAAAATGAGGTTGGCACTTGATTAATTTTCAAAGTTTTGGGCAGACGTATTTTAAGGGTTCTTTAGAAAAAATCAACAGTGTCTATCCGATTGTCCGCCTCACATTGGATCAGAGTTGGGCCGACGGTAAGGCGCAACAAGGCTGCTTGCACTGGTTAATATCAAGCAAACAGTTTATTGAACTTGACCCAGAGCTGTGCCGAACGTAATTTTATGATGCTTTCAAAAAATGGTGCAGTTTATCCGACTGTTGGCCTAACTTTGGGCCAGAGTTTGGTACAACAGCACGTCAAATTCTGGCTGGCAAACCAAATATGCACCTGAAATTGACTAATTATTATTTTGGTAGAATATTAATTTTGTTAATTGAAAACTTAATTATTTAATTTTTGGTGAGGCATTTTTCAGTTAAAAATTTATGATTTTTTTAAAATTCGTCATTCCTGGTAGAAAATTAATCTTTTCGCTTAACAATTGATATTTCTCGTTTAACATTCATGAGTTCAATCTTCTCGGTTGAAAATTCATCTTTTTGTTTAAAAAGTTAACTATTTGGTAATTAATTAATCTAATTTATAGTATTTTTAAAATTTATATTCTTTAGTTAAAAATAAAGATGCTTGTATGGTTTTTGTTACTAAAAACTTAACTGATTAAAAATTAAAATACTTTGTTAAAAATTAATTTTCCGGTTGCAGATGAATAATTTTTTGATAATTAACATTTTTGGTTAAATATTGGACTATTTTCTAAGAAACTCATTGTTCTTTTGTTAAGAAATTCATTTGGAACTAAAATGTAACAATTTTAGTTAATCATTCTCTATCTAAGTTGAAAACCCTGTTCTTTTTGTTAAAAATTAAACTCCTTCTTCTTTCAATTTCATGGAAATTCGTATTAAGAGTCTTCTTAATTTATGATTATAATTCTAAAATCAAAGTTCAAAATATGAATTTTCAAAAAAGAAATTTTTTTAGTCTAGACAGAAAAAATATTTTGACGAAATTGTTAAATTTTCGATCCAAAGAGACTTATTTTCGCCAAAAGAGTGTAAAACGCCAAAATAATTGCATTTGCATCCGATAAAAATATTTTCTGTTCGAAATGGTCAAAATTTTCTACTTTGAAAACGCGACCTAATACTGATGTTTCAGATCACAAAAACAATATCCAGCAAAATGAAAACCGTGCTAAAAGACTGTAAACTTGACCAAAAAAACCATAACTAAATTCGTACTCCGTCAGCGTAATAAACTGAGCAACTTACAAGCAAGTACACTTCTTTGCCAATGAACTCCTTTTACAGGCAAATCTAGCACTCACATCCAAAACTCATTTGAAGTTATCAAAAAGATGCAACAGGTTCACATTTAATTCTAAGAAATACGACTTCCTTTTTAATGAAAGTGCCAATCTCTGATACAATTGAAATTACTATATCCTTTTCAAACTGCAACTCCAAGCTCATTCCTTTGATACAACACTGTCTCAGGTATACCTACTGTTCTTTCAATAACCAATCCTATAAAAAAAACCTCAGGAGCAGCAATAGCATCTCCAATCTCACGTGTAATAGCCAACATTTTTTTGGAACATCTACAAACCAAATCCTTCAACCAATACATGCTTAAACCGAAATTGTGATACCGTGACGTTGATGACGCTTTTGTGATCTGCAGACAGGGACTAGATGAACTAAATAAATAAGTATTTTGATGTTCTCAATCGATTACATCCTAATATACAGTTCACCATGGAAACTAAACAAAACGGAACATTTCCTTTCTTAGACGTACTTGTTTAAAAAAGATCTGATAACGCTTTAGGACATCAATTTTACAGAAAACCCAGCCATAAAAACATATACGTAGATTCCTCATCCCACTATCACCTATCTCAAAAACAATCGGTCATTAAGTTCCTTGTTTACAGCGTTGTCTCCATAACAGGTAAAGATAACTTGCAAAAGGAATTACAAAACGATAAAAAAATCCTAGTAAGTAGCGATTACAAAAAAACCAAATTGATTAAGTAATAATAAAAAACACTGAAGAAAAAACAAGTCAACACAACCTACGAAAGAAGGAGAGAGAGAAACGACTACTATCCTACCCCGGATCCAAGGTGGCACAGAACAAATAGGAAGAATTCTCAACAAACACAACATTCAAATTTCAGCCACCTGTGAAAACAGACAACTTCTAAACTACCCTAAAGCCAAAACGGTGCCTTTTAGTGATATCGAAACAGGACATGACCTTTTATTTGCAAAATGATCTTAATCGCAAAAAATGTACAATATTTTTCCAAGAGAACATAGAGAAGCCATCGAAATCCTTAAACACTCTAGTAACATCAATAGGGACAATTCATCTGGGAGGATTATAGATGGTACGTTGATGGCAGTGCAAGATCGCGGGAGGCAACGCGACTATTTAAATCTTGGCACCGTTAATCTGGAAGTCGTGGTCAGAATGAAATGCCCTAAAGATATTTAATTCTTGTTGCCCTTCGCTGTCCGTCGATGAATTTATTTTAAGGAGGAAATGCATACAATGAAAATAAAAACAAATCAGCGCTAGGTGAGTTATGAAAATATTAACGTATCGAGCCGTCAAGTATCGTACGATCATTGAAGTGCTATACATCTATTCATTCTAAATTCACGATTTAATATTGTGCGTTTAAAATTCTGCAACATTACAATATATCAGTTTAAATAAATGAAACAGCGACTTCTGCAGAATTTTTTCTGAGTGTAGATACTCGAAATTAAAAATTCTTCCATTTATATTTATCCTTATAGAACTAAGTTCCCAGGGCGAATCATCTAGTTTTTCCGGCCACCGCGTGCGCGCTCGCCCCCGTTTTTCCAACCTTCTTCGAGCCAGCAAAGCCGACCAGCTGACCAATCCATGTTGGGTAAGTATCTTTTTCTGATCAGTCGTTTCTCGCGGTTTGCGCTTGATTTTTTTTAATTATTTGCACTTGGAAAACTTGAATGAAACTTCAACAAAATAATCGTTTTTAAGCCCCTATTGTTTATGCATCTCGCTATTCTGAATTTTCTACTTAATTAACACTTTGTTAGACGAAACCAGCCTAACAGGCCACTTCGAGCTGTTTTCGCTCATTTTTTGACCTAAAGAGCGTACACGGCCTTAACCTTCTTAGTATTTATTAATCGATATAAGCTCTGTCGAAACCCTCGAATCAGTTTTATGCCAGAATACGTAAAATGTGACTGTGACCCTTAAAACGTTCAAAGTTTTGCACTACGTAGAGGAGTTTGTAGAACACTGAGAAAACTATATCGCATGAATTACAATTTATACCGTAATTCCTGCACTATATATCGTAATTATCGCATTATAATAGCGCAAAGTCAAGATATCGTACATTGCAAGTTTTTACATTATATACCGCATAATTGTGTAATCAATAACGTAAGAATTTAATTTTATTACGCTATGACATTGTATTTCTTCATTTTTGATCTCGTGAGGGTTCGAGTAGCGAACAGGCGATCACAGGAAAACTTAAAGATAAGGTTTACATCGATTTCATTTGAAAGATTCACCGGAACAAAAATTAATCTTGCCAGATAAACCTGACATGAATCGAAGATAATTTCCGATTTGTAACCTTCCCGGTGGGCAGAAGATTTGGCGACGTCTTTAAGACATCGTTATTACATCTTTAGGACATCCTATGTCTATGTCGTTCAGGCGTCCTTACGATATCGTAAATATGTCGTATGATCTGACGATATCTTTACGGTATCGTAAAGACACTGTAACGAACTGGACATAGGATGTCGCAAAGTTGTCGTAAATATGTCGTAACGATATCGTAAAGACGTCGCCAAATTTTGTGCCCACTACGTTGCCTGGCTAATCTTTCATCATATAATCGCTCCATTTTTATTCGAGTTGTAGTGACAATTACGACGCCAGCGCTATCCAGCGTCGTTTAACTTCATTAAATTTGAGAGAAATGGGTATTCCCATCTGTCAGTTACATTTTGCGTCGGTGAGTTCAGAATTATTTTCCTAACCTTAGTTGCAGGTCTTACCTGCAGCAATTTTTTCTGTGATTGTTTTAAATCTGGTGTCCCGATTTATAGTTCGAACTCACTCATATTCTGCCTTTTTCACATTGCTGCTAAGGACGCCGTATAGCAGACGACGTAACAAAATTTTACTTTATTTTTTCTGTGATATTAGTGCATTATAATATCGTACAAAGCTCCAGGACCTGATTGTACGTTATCATATTGTGCTTTCTTGCAATATCGAGGTTTTGCGATATCATTGTGCGATATCTTTTTCTCCGTAAACCTTGAAACTTGTCTGGAGTATATAAGGATCTCAGTCTCTCTGTAATAATTAATTTTGAGAATTTATAGATAATGGGACAGTGGAAGTGCAAGAACGCGGGCGGTAACGCGAACTATCTCAATCCTGCAACCGCTCATCTGGCATTATTGGTCAGAATTTCTTATCCCAAAGTTATTAAATTCTCGATGTCCTTCGCTGTCCATTGATGTCTGTGTGAATGTTCAAACTTAAAAATATATGCATTTCTATTTGATTTTACAAAATTGAGTTCGCAAAGCGACCATACACCTGGATTTCCTCCGCACCGAAAATTTCCTAATCGCCAGAGTGGCCAGTCTTCTTCAAGTCGACCTAGAGGATCAGCCAATTAATATGGTTTGAGTAAGTAACTTTTTTTCAAGTAACTTTCTTTATACTTTTTTTTTAGCTTTTGAAACTGTTTTTTTACTCGTTAGAGTTAAGTTAGATAGTGAAAAATCATTACATGCAGAAACTTTCATCAATAATTTCTATAGTAAGCAGTTGCCAAAATTTCACGAAAATTAAAATTAGATAAATTCAGAATTTCCCTTTTTATACAATTTGATAATACAAGTTTCTAGTTTATTTATAAAACCATGTGGATATAGGACCCTATATAGGGTCCTATATAGGTTCCTATATTAGACCTTATCTAGATGCGTAGAAGTATTTTATAGCACCTACGGCTGCGCGCAAGTTTGCCAGGCCTTTCAGGGGCACCTTGACACATCCGTATCATTAATTACCAATAAGTAACATTAAGTACCTTATGAGGGACGGTCATATAGGTGAAACATGCATAATCCTATGTAGGATCCTATAGAGGATCCTATATAGGTTCTTACATAGGATCCTATATAGGAATTTTCAGTAAGGTAAATAAGGCAAAATTTATTAAACGAAAACAGCTTTACCGATTTTTCACGAATATTTTTTTATGAGAATTAGAGTGTTTTAATTTGCATGCATATTATGAATTATATTGACCTGTAACTTAAAAAGTTTTGTGACATCCATCAGTCGCGCACCTTAGGTTCGTTTAAACTATTGCGCGAAGCTCTTTTAAGAAAAGAGCATTCACAATCACAGAATTACTGTAGCGGATGTTTTGAGTCTTAATTTTAAAAGATTGGCGCAAGAACGTGCGAAAAATATAAAGACCGAGCACGTACCGCGAGATAAATACATCATAGAGCGCGATTTTTGAGAAACAACAGTTTCGCGCCCTAGGTGCGCTCAAAGGCACGAGCCGCGCGCGCGCGTGATAAGTATGTGCCCGCTTAGCGGGCAGATCTTTTTATTTTTTATTTAACAATGATTTGAGGCTTTCAGGCTGTGCCTACCATACCTGGTCAATATCAAGGTCACTCCCCCATATAATTTTCTAAATTAATCCAAATGGGTGCATTCTCCGTTAGAAAAGACTTCAGCAACCCATCATAAATTACAGCATGTCCTGGTAATTGTACATGAATGGCTGCCCTTCGAGGGCACCTTGGCTCTTGTAGCTCAAAATATAAAAATTTATTTTGTAGATAAAAATTGTAGATGGATTACCTGGCTCTTGAAGATAAAAATGGCTCTTGATAGGAATATAAATATTATGTTTTGGACATACTAAAACATGTCCTCCACGGATTCCTGTAGGCTTCAAGGTCCCTATATGTGGAAAAAAAATTTCAATGTCCTGTACACTGGGGAAATATCTTTTAGTAAAGTAGTTCATAGAGTAATATTACAGCCGCTAGGAAGGGCTTTCTGTTCTAGCCAAAAATCCGCGAAAGTTAAATACGACAAATAAAAATAACTCGTTTGATACGAATTAATAATAAAAGTTACACCTTGAGTAAAAATAATGCATTTTCAACAAAATATAAGATTTTCAAGCAAATATTAAAATTTTTTAACAAAAAGAAAAATTTTTTATAATACATTTTGTTTTCTATTCCAAAACCGTGTTTTATACTAAAGTCATAAATGAAGAAACGAAAAAATCAACTTTAAAAATGTAGTAGTTTAACTTCCAAAGAAGCAGTTTAATTTTCTACCAAAAACAATTGTAGTGTTAATGAAAAATGTAATAGTCGATATTTCAACTAAGAAAAATTTGAACCCTAAATTTTAAAAAGTTGATTCCAACCGAATAACTAATTTCCCACTAAAAAGTTGCATTTTTTAGTCAAAACAGATCATTTTTCAAAAAAACAGTTGCATTTTAACCATAAAATATAAATTTTCCCCAAAAGAGATGAATTTTCAATCAAAAGAGTTGAGCTTTCAACCAAAAGATAAATATTTCACCACAAAATTAATTTTTAACGAACTAATTGAACCTTTCGCAAAAAAGTTAAATTTTCTGACAAAAAGAACATATTATCAATAAGAAAAGTAACAGTTGATGTTTCAACCAAAAGGCGAATTTGTAACAAGAGAGCTTAACTTTTATCTAAAAAATAAATCCTTAATAATAGAAATTAATACCTACCTTTCGTTTGAGATTCTTTTTAAACGAAATGAAATCTCTTATAGAAAATTCTTCTTTTTCGCCTTGGGAATGTAACAAATTGATATATCTTTTGTTCTTTATTGGTATACATTATTGTTTCTTGAAGATTTAACTCCTTTGGTTAGAATTTTTTCTTCAACCACTGGGTGAAAATCTGAAAATTTATCATTGAAGTTGAATATTCACTGCCTTTAACTAAAAATGTAATTAATTTGTTAAAACATTTATTTTTAACTAACATTTGATTATTTTAAATAAATAAATAAACGCAAAAGACACTAAAAACATCATTTGAAACCTTTTTGCAGTATAATGATTATATATTATTGAAGTTCAGAATTACGAAAGTAAAATTGACCAGTGATTAAAATATTCAATTTTTTTAAAGGGAATTGACTTACAGTTTTATTTTGGTTTATGAGTAAAATTAAAAATTTTAATATTAATTTATTCAAAGAAGGGTAATTTTCATTTATCTAGTGTGAATTGCAACGAAATTTTGATCAGGTTTTTAACTTTCGCTTTTTCGGTAAATTTTGATGTGAAATTGGTATGATCCAAAAAATTTCAAGTAGTTAGGATTCAGACAGGTTTCACATGCGCATATTGAAGCTAATTCTTCATTCGATAACAGAGGAGTTTATCAATCACTAGGTAGAGTTTTATCCAAAAATCAAAAGGTCGAATTTTGAGCCATAGAAGGAAAATTTTTAACTGCAAGAATACAAGTTTAAAATTCAGTTTGAAATCCATTTCTGAACGAAAAAAAACGAGTTTTCAACCAAATAGTTAAACTTTCTACCGAATAAATGAATTTTCAACTTAAAATATCAATTTTAGAACAGCAAAAAGTAATTTCTACCAAAATTACGAATATTTGGCGGAAAAAAAGATCCTTTGAAGATCCTTTTTGAAAATATTGGGTCTTGCAGCGGTTAAGTTCTTCGTACCCTTAATTGCTTATTTTCACCTCTTCGGCAGTAATTGAGACTCCGGATTCTATAACCACGCATAAAATTTGCCTGGCCGCTTCAGGCCGCTCGAGTTGGCCCCTGATGGCTTGAAAATCAGTTTTCGAAA
>NC_046657.1:77047122-77048314 GCF_010883055.1 Belonocnema kinseyi | reverse complement strand
ATACGCCAATTAGCACAAATGGTAAGTTCCGACAGTGCCTACAAGTGTGCCTACTAGCCGCTAGATGGCAATACCGGTTTCATATGTATACACCTGGTAAAAGCTATAGAGATAATATTAAGAAAAACGTTGGAAACAGAATTGTTAAGAATATTTTCAGAAGTAAAATTAGCTATTAACACTAAGCCTGAAAAATAAAATTATCGAATATTCAATAAATAGTGAATCAAATGGTAAGGAGAGAAAGGCAAGGATTTCCCACAAGCAAATGTTTGAACAGGCAGCAATTACTCAATTTGAGAGATCTGCGCGTTCTACCCTTGGCTCGTATACTTTTTTGACACCAAGCCTTCTGAAAGTCAGACTGTTCATCAGGCATTTCCAATCTTGACGAATGTTCAGTTTGATAGTTAAGGGCTAACATACCTAAGAAAGCCTTGGAAAGCAATTGTAAACACAATAACTACCAATTTTACGACGTGTACTAAAAATTTATATTTTAGATATCATTCGCAGTATCCAAAATCACACTTACGCCGGGCGTATGATAAAAAATTTGTTATTTAAAGACGAAGCAGAAAATGGCATTGAGACTTAGAGAGGTCAATTTCTTGACAATAACCCATCCTGTGCTGAAATCGCAGTTATTTCCCGTTGCCACGCTTGGGTCTGGCCCGGGTCTCCCAGCCTGGTTCCAAAATTGTACTTCTTAGTGACTCGAGCGATAATAACAGGATTGGTTACCGTTGACGTACTTGTTTAAAATTTAACGGACTAATAAACAAAGGACCAAAGAACTCTTACAACAACTAAAAAGAATATTGGTTGGACAAAACAGAATAAGTCCCGTGTTAAGTCTTTGATTCATTATATAAAATCTGGTAGACCAACAGTTTCTAGCTGACCCGTCGGACCTCTTTAGAGTTCCCTCTGTTTCTGTCGAAAATTCATTAAATCTCAACAAGGTAGAGTCTTTTTGAAGAGAGTTATACAAGATCCCGAAATACTGGAGCTGAAAAAAGTTACTGATAATATCATCCACTGCAAAAGTTTTGCGAAAACATCATATCATCTGGCGAGGAGTGTCCATCAATTGAGACTCCGGATTCTATAACCACGCATAAAATTTGCCTAGCCGCTTCAGGCCGCTCGAGTTGGCCCCTGATGGCTTGAAAATCAGTTTTCGAAAATT
>NC_046657.1:77041945-77047022 GCF_010883055.1 Belonocnema kinseyi | reverse complement strand
TGTGTCCCAGGCAACCATTTCCAGACAGATTGGCCAATTTGAACCGTGCTCTGCGCCAAAAACGCCAAGAATATGAAACTAGGCATGAAAAAGTGATTTTTCGCGATGACAGTGCACCATCACACTGGACAAAACTGACTCGGGAATTGGTTGAGTCGTATAGCTGGCAACCTCTACCCCACCCCGCTTACTCACCAGACTTGGCTCTATCCGACTACCACTTATTTGCATCGATGGAGCACGCACTCAGCGAACAGCGCTTCACTTCTTACGAAAATGTTGAAAAATGGCTCGATGACTGGTTTGCTTCAAAAAACGAATACTTTTTTTGGAAAGGTATCCATAAATTGCCTGAGAGGTGGACAAAATGTGCAGCCAGCGAGGGCGCATACTTTGAATAAAATATTTGTTATCATTCTCTTGAAATAAATGTGTTTTTTTCTTGAAAAAATACCGGTTTCATATGTATACACCTGGTATTAAACTGGCGGTTTCCCGGAACAGAATAGTTTCAATCAGGTATATGAACTATAATGTATGTTTAAAATAACTAAATATTTCTAAACCAGACGCATCTGGTAACTTTGACTAGGACTTTTTTGAGAGTGTTGTTACGGCGATTGTAATTAGCTGAGTCATGAAACTTGTTTTCATGCGCCATCTCTGGCCCGCAATACGAAATAAGCCTCTCACGTCACAAATCGCGCGTTGTTTACTTGCTTTGCCAAAGCATCTCCAAAATAACTTCAATCAAAGTGACTAACTGAAGTAGTATTTTTCTAAAACGAAAAGAAAAATGAAAATAATATTTTGAGAACATCGTTCATTTTAAGCCATTTTTCATTCGTATACTGTCGAAATGGACTTTAAATAAACTTTATGGTTATCTACAACTTTTAAAAAGTATTATAAAACGAAAGAAATACAATTATTTTTAACTGTGTAGTGTATAGAAAAAATACATTAACATTTTTTCATTTTTTTAAACTTAAATTATTTGAATAATTTACGTAAACATCTAATCATCAGTTTAAAGTAATATTTTATTCGTATCTATATCTAATTATAAAAAACTTCTTGATTTTGTACCGAAATTAAATTATTATCATTTTTCAAATAAATGATTATATTTTAGGATTATTGAGCTTTTCCAAATTAGAAACATTAAATTTGTAGAGAATGCTTTCCTGGAAAAACTAAGCCGTCATTTATTAAAATGCAATCTTTTTTTGAAAATTGGTAAGAAGCGACGGTCAGAATAATTTCAGTTGCAAAAAACGTAGTTAAAATTAATGTTTTTTTGTTGTTGTGAATTTTAAAATATTTCATAAAAAATAATGTTTTTTATCTGAAATTACATCAGCTAAAATATTTTGATTCTTAAAATCATATAAAAAATACTTTTTTGAGATATCTGACTTTTGGCACTACGACTGCCTTAAAGTTATTATCTTTTATTCAAACCAATAAACCTAGTATATCAGTTTAACTACCCAGTGGGCACAAAATTTGGCGACGTGTTTACGACTTTGTTAAGAAATATTTACGGCATCTTTACGACATCCTATGTCCATGTCGTTTCGGTGTCTTTGCGATATCGTAAAGACATCGTCAGATCATACGACTTATTTATAGTATCGTAAAGACGCCTTAACGACGTGGACATAGGATGTCGTAAAGTTGTCGTGAAAATGTCGTAACGATTTCGTAAAGACGTCGCTAAACTTTGTGCCCACTGGGTAGTACTGCACTTTTTTGGAGGTCAGACAACTCAGAGGCGCCACTAACAAAAAACAAAACGTCATATAATGCATATTTTTTTACTATTTTTTCAATAAAATTTTTTTTTTTGATCTTTCAGTTTTCGAGAAAATTGGGCGACGTTAGCTTGCCCGCAAATGAGTGGCACCCTCTAGAAAAATCAATAAAAAATTATATAATTAAAAAAAAATGACTAGGTTAGATTTTTTGCTATTTCTTTCCTTTACAATGGGCTATTAATTACTTTTGTAAAATCGAACCTTATTTTTTGCTTTTAAATGTCTTATTAAACACTTTTGCGAAATAAACCCTTATTTAAAAAATCAACCCCTTGTGCTGCACAAACTTATTTAAAAATATAAAAAAATCAAGATGACTAACACTTATGAACCATGAACACGATATTTTTAAAGCATAACTAAGGAGGAAAATTATTGTTTAGCCCTAATCGTTACAAAAACAACCCCCGTATTTGTATCCGAATACCAACCTTAAAGACTAAAGTCAAAAATTGTATACATTAACTGTTGGCACTTTTGTCTCCTGATTGTTGTGCTCTCTCATTATTCTCCATTATTCTTAAAATAGTAATATGGTACTTTTAAGCGTTATTATTTCTCACCCCTATTCTTTACGAAAATAACCGCCGCAATGCATATCATTTTCCAGTCTATGTTTGCATATTCAAAAAATATAATTTACCTTTTCTATGCACCTTTTAATGCCTTTAATTACCTTCCAGCGCGATAATTAGGTCTATGAAGCTAGCACCTCTACAAACGAAATACCCAAATTTCTTTATATAAGAATTTAGGTCTTTTTTGGGATTCTGAACGTAACAAGAACCAATTTCCAAAAATCACCCCTACCAAAAATAAAACTACCCCCTATTTAAAAACTCAACTTAGGAAATAAGCAAAAAACACCAGATTTTGGACTTATTTTGGGCTCTCGAATGCACTAAATAAAAATTCAAGAAAACCACTGCTATGTAAAAAACATCAACCCACTAGTAAAATTTTAAATCTTTATATTGACAATTTTGAAGAGTCCAAAAATTATAGACTTCATTGCTACTAGAAAATTTCCGAGAAGCCTAAAAATCAGCGACTCCATTGACAACGGAAAATTTGTAAAAAGATTATATTTTGCAATTATATATCTACGTGGTAGAGAAGGGTTGATCTCAGACGTTGATAATTGGAGCCAAAAATCGGAAAAGGTATTCTTTAGGAGCCCAAAAATCAGAGACACCATTGACACTGGAAAATTCCCAAAAAGATTTTTTTTTTACAATTTCATATCTACCTGGTAGATAGGGTTTAATTTTATCGATTAAGGGTTTGAGCTAAAAAATCAGTGTGGGTATCATCGTGGAGCTCAAAAATCAGAGACTTTATTGAAACTGGAAAATTCTCAAAAAAATTATGTTTTTAAAATTTCATATCTATGTGGTAGAGAGAAGTTGATTTTAGACGTTAAGGGTTTGAGCCAAAAATCGAAAAGGGTATTTGTTAGGAGCCCTAAAATCAGAGACTCCATTGACAATGGAAAATTCTCAAAAAGATTATTTCTTACAATTTCACATGTATGTGGTAGAGAGGGATTGATTTTAGACGTTAAAGATTGTAGCCAAAAATCGAAGTGGGTATTATCAAGGAGCCCAAAAATCAGAAACTCCACTGACTATAAAAAATTCTTAAAAAGATTATTTTTTTGCAATTTCATATCTACGTGGTTGATAGGTGTCCATTTTAGACGTTAAGGATTGGATCCTAAAATATTAATTTTGTACAAAGTCATGATTACCTGTTAAGATGTGGCTGTTTTTTATCGTTAAGGGTTAGAGCCCCAAAATCGGCGTTAGTATCGGATTAAGATCTCAGAACCCTTGCTGTTTAATCATAGGTCTAAAAGTTTCATGCGTTAGGCAACGCCCCTTTAATCGTAGGCCTCGAATTTTATGCTTGTAGATCACAGAGTCCGAGACTTTAAATCACGTGAAAATTTTTGCTCTAAAATCACATGCTTCCGTGAACTAATCTATTAAAATTTCTCTCCGGTCTGTAACGCTGTAAAATTCTAAAAAAGATAATTTCTAGTACGTAGATATCATATCTGCATAGTCATATCTAAGTAATATTTAATAATATCTGATTTTTGGGCTCCTCGAAAATACCCACTCCGATTTTTGAGCTCCAATCCTTAACATCTTAAAGCAACCCCTCTCTACCACGCAGGTATAACTTTGTGAAAAAATAATTATTTTGAGAATTTTCCAGTTTCAATAGTATTTCTGATTTTTGAGCTCCTACAAAATAACCTTTTCGGTTTTCGGTTCCAGCCCTTAACGTCTAAAATCAACCCCATTCTACCACGTAGATATGAAATTGTGAAAAAATAATCTTTTTGAGAATGTTCCAGTGTCAATGGGGTCTCTGATTTTTCGAATCCTTGAAAAAAAACCCTACGATTTTTGGGCTTTAACCCGTGCAATTGAAAAACAACCTCTCTTTACCACGTAGATATCTAATGATAAAAAAATAATCTTTTTTAGAATTGTCCAGTGTAAACGGAGTCTCAGACTTTTGGGTTCCTGGATAATACCCACTCCGACTTTTTGGACGCAACCTTTAACGTTTGAAATCAACCCCTCTCTACCATGTCGATGTGAAATTGTCAAAAAATAATTTTTTTCAGTATTTTCCAGGGTCAATGGAGCATATGATTTTTAGGCTCCTAAAAAAACGCACTCCGATTTTCGGGCTCAAGCCCCTAATCTCTAAAATCAACCTCTCTCTACCACGCAGATATGAAATTGTAAAAAAATAATCTTTTTAAGAATTTTGTAGTTTCAATGGAGTCTGATTTTTGGGCTCTTCGAAAATACCCTTTCTGATTTTTGGCTTTATCCCTGCACTTGACTCAGCACCATACCTAGACCAGTGGCACTAGCGTCTGTCTGAAGGTGAAAAAATATCGCCAAACGAAGGGTAAGCGAGAATGGGTGCCGTGGTCAGTGCTTCTTTAAGGCAGTCAAATGCATCCTGCTGTTCCTGCCCCCATTGCTACTTCACATTTAACTTAAATAGTCTGGTCAAGGGTTCCGACATTTTAGCAAATTCAGCGATGAACGGCCTGTATCAGGATGCTCATCCCATAAATCTACGAAGCTACTTAACCGTGCGGGGAGCTGGGTGCGTGAGAATGAGAGCTACCAGGTGTATATATATGAAACCGGTATTTTTTCAAGAAAAAAACACATTTATTTCAAGAGAATGATAACAAATATTTTATTCAAAGTATGCGCCCTCGC
>NC_046657.1:77038680-77041845 GCF_010883055.1 Belonocnema kinseyi | reverse complement strand
AATACGCCAATTAGCACAAATGGTAAGTTTCGACAGTGCCTACAAGTGTGCCTACTGGCCGCTAGATGGCAATACCGGTTTCATATGTATACACCTGGTATTGTATCTGGGTGCGGCCTCAATCCCTGCTTGTTGACTATGAAACCTAAGCATCGAACTTCGGCACAGCAAAGGTTACTCTTATCTGGATTGATGGTCAGACCAGCCTTGGAAATCCTATATAAAACCTTCTCTAACCAACGCAGATGCTCCTCAAAAGTCTCCGCGACCTCCATAATGTCGTCAAGATAGGAGAATGCGTTAGGTCTCATCTCGGTAGTAACAGTCTTATCTATAACCCTCTGAAAGGTTGCCGGAGCCCCTGTCTGTCCGAACGGCATACGAGCGAATTGAAAGAGCTCCCTGCAAGACTCATCCAACGGGATTTGATTAAAAGCCGCACTGAGATCGATCTTGGAAATTAATCTAGCGGCTTGCAGCTCCCTTAGTATGTCCGACATATATGGAAGGGGGTAGGCGTTTCCCTTAGAGATGGCGTTAAGTCTTCTAAAATCCAAACAGAGCGGGTAACCCCTATTACCCTTCTTGGCCATTACTATAGGAGCCGACCATTCACTTGAGGACTCTTTAATCACCCCTTCGGCAAACATCCTATCGACCTTTGTGTACATGGCCTTCTCTACCTTAGGGGACACTACTCGATACCTTTTCCTGATAGGTGGGTGGCCCTGTACGTCTATGTAGTGCGTTACTAAGTGAGTAGCGTTAAGCTGGTCCTCACTCTTCGGAACTATTTTGCTTTTAATTAATTCATGTAGTACCCTGTCCTGTTCGCTCGATAAGTCCAGGATACCACCACAGTTTTCTTCCGCGATTAACCATATTTCGAGTGAGTAAACCTGACGGTCTTTATCTGGCATTCAATCTCTTTAGAACGTGCCGCAAATACCATATCACAATCTGATTGCACGTCTAAACCTAAGACAAATTTGGTATCAAAATTGGTGGCTACCCTGACTTCGCATACTTTAGTAATCCCGTCGATAGTCAAGGACAGCACGACTAAACCTAAATCTCGTCTTTGGAACCGTTTGCCAAAATCATCGTATATTAACGTGAGCTGTCTAACTCTTCCCCAGGGTTTCCAATATCCTCGGTACTAAATCTCCGCGAATAAGTGTCCTAGTCGAATCCGGGTCATACAGTGCGTCGACCGAGAAGGAATCGATAGAGGTTTCAAGGTGCACTCGATCGCGTACCAACTCGGTTTGTAGTATCCCGGCGATCTGATGAGGATCGGAAAATTTTTGCATACCCCCCTTAGCGATCTCAAACTCGTCTAGACCTAATTTATCGCGTTCCGGCTGCAAATCTAAAACAACACGACCCGGAATTGGAGAAATTTTATCTCCTGAGGCAGGTTCCTCATTAAGCAAAATGGTGCTGTTTGAGGCTTCCAGTTTTAAATTAGAAAAGGTACTCACAGAACGCGGCGAATCACCCCCCGCAATAACCTTGATTTCTTCAAAATCTAGCTCTTCACATTCCGGTTTAAAATATACAGGGACACGACCCGGAAGTGATGAGGATGAATCTCCTGAGCAGGGATCTACAGTAACTAAAATGGTGTCGTTCGCCGCCTCCTGTGTAAAATCAGAAAAGGTACCGACAGGACGCGACGAACCACCATCCTCCCCGTGCACAAGAGCCTCAACCACAAATGAGGCTGGAGACAATCGGAATATGCAGTTCCAAAATCAAAATCGTTTGGTGGCACACTAACACCCTTATACTCGTCTAAATCATTCAAGGCCAATACGGAAGTTTCTATGGGACTAGAGACGTCTGATGCGTTATTGACTGTCTCTTTAATTTGAGGGGCAGTAGGGGCCGATCCTACTGCTTTTCTGCCGCGTTTCCCGAGCAATCTGGACATTTCTTTAGGGTAAAATCCTCTCTATTACATGCGTAACACGCTATTGTACGTGACTGTGCGCAGCCCTTTTGATAATGTCTCACCCGTCTTGGTACATCTGTAACAGGTGACCTCGCTCGAAGCGTCAGACTTATTATCTCGCGAAGTAGCTTGTTGGGTGGGAGCATTGGGCGTAGTCGAGCTCGGCTGCTTTCCACCCGACTGATCATTGTTAATTTAACCTCCATTTCCCGTACGGTTACCGCCGCTTTCGCCCTTCCTACTGTTTCTGCTCCTACCATTACCATTGCCGTTGGCAGGCTGTTAGCCTCCGGAATATTTTTCGTTGGTTTAACGGACGACATTGAATTATCTTTGGTAGTAACCGAGGAGCTATTCTTTAAGGGTTTCTGAGCCATTAAATCGCGATACGCTAACTCCTGTAAAAACGAACTCTCGGGATTAGGGGGTGGTTTATATTCTTTAATGGCTGTCCACTCCTTCTCCCAACCTCTACCGAGTTCGCTGGGTTCGATACTCCTGTAGCTGAGGTCGTGGTACTGGTTGGCGTAACAGCGCTTTCAACTGTCAGAGTCACTGGACTCGTAGTGATTACCGAGGCCGCCTCCGCGTCCGTAGGTAAATCATCACCAGAGGTACAAGATGGCAGAAATGTGGTTGGTGATAAGTAATTCAACCTGGTCGTTGATAAATTCGGCAAACCCTTGGAAGTGACAGCTCATCCCTTAAGTCCGTGGCGTTTTTATCGTTCTCGGAGATTTGAAGGCGGTGGACAAGCCATGCAACAAACGTTCGGAAGGTATAAATAAATAGTTAACATTTTTTGATGCGTGCCCTGTGGTCGAGACTTCCATTCTTGGCAGTGATCATTTCGTTCGCGAATCATTAAATGAATCCCCTTTTAAAAGTGACAGGTAAATGAATTTTACCCAGAAAAAAAATTACAAAGAAAACATAAAAAAGCAATCGAAATCTTAAAACACCTTAATAGCATCAATTGGAACAATGGATTTAATACTAATGCGATTTGGCTTTTGATCTCCTCGGATTAAAAAAAAACTTAATTAGGCAATCAGGTTCGACCAGTCCCTGCAGTGAGGCGCTTTGGCCAATAACAGGCATCGTAGAGAGTATACGAGGGTGGATTGATAAGTTTCCGGCCTGACCAAGAGATGGCGCCACTAGGCCTACCTTGAGGTGGCGTTCTATAGTACCATCCTTAGATAGCT
>NC_046657.1:77033340-77038580 GCF_010883055.1 Belonocnema kinseyi | reverse complement strand
ATCAGCCTTGGAGGAGATTATGTTGAGAAATAAAAAAAAAAATTCTTAAAAACATTGTTTTTCTTGGTCAGGCCGGAAACTTATCAATCCACCCTCGTACATAGGAACAACATAACCTGATGCATCAGTGTCAGGTCAGACTTGATGAAGTGAACTGCAATGTTCACCAAACATCGACCAAATTCTTAGTTCTGTACACGATTGGAACCCGGAATATTTCTTTTGATTCAAATAAATCGTCCTAAAAGCATTAAATATATTCTGATATATTTATATCTGCACCTGATTCCAAACTGTTGTCGCTTGCAGATGACATCAATTCTGCCGTTTCATCTCTGATAGAAAAAGAGGACATTCAATCAGGCAAAATTAAATTAAGAAACCGAAACGTGCATAAACTAGGAGTATTGCATGGTTGCATTTTTTGCATACGTTTTGAGCTTAGTTGTTCAATTTAAAGATTGCTTTGCTCCTCTCTTATCGACGCAGCTTCTTCTGGGTTTGCAGCTTTGGTTTCTCTTATAATTTCCTCGTAATTGATTCCGAAAATTAACCCTTGTCTAACCTTTAACTTTTTATTTGTTGAAAACTCCCTTTCTTCTTCTAAAGTAATATTTTTCAAAGCGTTGGCATGTGCTATATCAAAAAGATCCTCGAGCATCGATTTTAAATTTGCTTCTTTTTTCTTATGAACCTCAGATGTTTTCTCAGCGTGTTTTTGTAGTTGTTTCCATTCTCGGTAGAAAGATTCTAATTTTCAGAGAATAATTCACGGCACTATGCTTTTAGATTATAGAGTATAAGATTTCGTGTAGTCTGGCACTTTCGCATAAATTTAACTCCACCACACGAAGATTTTAAAAAATGCACTTAAAATGTCTTTATTTAATATAAACTTTTTTCCAATTACTTAATACCATTAATACACTTAAACTTCGTGTACCCAATGATAACGTGGCAACAAGAATGTATCGTGAGACCCCCTAACGGATACGTGGAGTAGTGGGGTGCCCTCTCGAGTGGCAATAAACGAGATGTTTACGTTTCGAAGGAGTTGCAATAAACGAGGTTTGAGTTTATTAAAGTAAATATTTTTTCTCACATACCAGACCGGCAGAGGATATTTTAACATGAAAATTTGTTTTGACTCGTCCGGTATCCGATAGAGAATTGTGTCAGTTATGTGGCTGAACGGTGTTGACAGTGGTCTTGGATCATGGGTCCTTTAGATTTTAAGAGAACATCTGCTCACTACACCTACTATATTATTACTATACTACATTACTACCATCTTGCCAGGTAGCCACATACCAGGTAGTGCTTGGAAAAGAACTGTCAGAAATCAAATAAGGACACAGATTGACTGAAAGGGATACGTGCTTTGTGGAAGCCCCCTAGACTATCCTTCACTAGAATACTTGGAGTAGCTTTATTCGTGGCATACATTTTTGCATTTTCCTCGAAAATTTTTTGTTATACAAGAAAATCTTTTTGAGAAAATATATGTATTTTGAATAGATCTACAACTTTTGTATGAAGCTTTCTTCGGAAATAATTAATATTTGGCAAGATAAACAAATAAAATTGATTCTTTTTATTGTATTTTTTTGTTCGATTTTGAATGGCCCAGGGACTGCTTTTCTCTTAGTCCGATTAAGCTTCAATTTTACACGAAATATTTCTACATAAAATGGACCCAAAGGGGAAGGGGGTAGCCCTAAAAACATCGCAAGGAAGGTTTGTTAAAAGTAAATAAGAGCCACCCTACTACGCATTCTTTCCAAATATTTTTTGCAGAACTTGCATAGATTGACTGAAAAATTGAATTACCTATTTTATATAATGTTTTCACGAATAAAACAAAAACTATGCGTTTTATCAAAAAAAGTGAAACTAGAACATTTCTTCATCTTTTTGAGAAGAAAAATATTTATCCGTTAACATTTTCTCGTGTCTCGTTTAAAAATAGCTGATTAAGAAAACCGATTTTTTTGGCAGATATTAAAAGAGTGTGCCAAAGCTCAATGAAATTCGATCATTTTTTTGAATGTACTCGTGCATACGAACCACTCTAATGATTGGTACTGCTAAAGGCACACAGACACATTCGTGAAAATAATTTTTTTAAGTCAGCGTTCTTATCCCAAGAAGATTTGATAAAAACGGACGAATTCGAATTTTAAATAAAACTTTCAATTAAAATGAAAATCTTTAAAAAATGTATAATCTAAAAAGCACGTTTTTCGAGTTGACTGCGAAAGTGTCAGTGAGTAGGAGAAGCAAAGGAGAGGCTGAGAATGGGACGCGTGATTTTGAAACGTCACCGCTACCCAGTATTGCGAGTTCACGCCATGCCATAAGAAGTGATCACTTCAAAAATATTTGCAATTTACTTTTATATGATACACACGCACACACACACACACACGCACACACACGCGCACGCACAGACACACACAAACCTTCAGTCATGGTTAATAAAAGGTTATATGTTTAAGTGAAAAAAGCGAGAACAAGAGTGAAAGAGTGGAAAAATGGAAAAAGTGTAGCGCTTGTGATAATAAATAGGAATTTCGAGGTGTTTTCAATCCCTTTCGAATATATATCAGCTTATAAAAATAAAAAATCTGCTCCAAAAATGAAATTAATTTTTCACTGCACGCTTTTCAATTTCAGAACACAAAAAAATCACTTACAAAACTTTGTTTTTTTGATCGATGATTTTATTTTATGTTTTGTTTCAGTCTGACGTGAAATCCACCTACTTGTTTTTTACCATTCTGATCTGAACTTTGTATATAACATAATCTAGCGAAATAGGGCGTACGTGACCTACTGGCACTTTATGAGATTCGTCTGATATCAATGGTGTAACAATTTCGGTCCGCATGTTTATTTTCGCCCGGGGTTTCTTGTTTTGATGAAATATATACAAACCAGCAAAAGCCTCAGTCTTCTCCAATATTGCATAGACGTCACCATCGACTGTAAATATAACGATTTGTTCATTGAGTGGCGGAGGCACATATTTATTAGCTGCTGTTCTTAATTTAACTTGTGTATTGCGAGGAAAAGTGTATCTTCCAAATTGGAATATCCGGTTCGGATTCGTACAGGAAATAAGCCGAAGAGATTTCATTTCTTCAAGTTTATATGCAGCCCCGTTATTAGAAGGCAGCCGAGTAGGTGGAACAATAATCCTGTCAAGAGGATACGCAGCAAGATGATTCTCGGCTGCAGGAGACCTGGATCTGGACCTCTCAGGAGGGGGTGACGTCGGATGCTTACGGGAGCTTTCCCTATTAGGTAAACACTCAAAACTTACATCTGTAACAAGAAATAAAGGATTATTATTTTTGGCTTCATTCGTGAGAGGAGTCACAATGCTATTTTGAAAAAATTGAAAAATTTTCATAATCAGTCAAATAAGCAGAAATATAATTTGTATCGTGGAATAAATACAGTCAAATCCAGATATAACACTGCTGGATATACCCCTTCAGAGAATAGACACCGCGCCGCAGGTTGGAGTAAGAAAGACCTGCAGGAAGTGTGAATTGTTCACTCAGGTGTGAAAAAACAATATCATTTTGATCCAAAGCGGCACTATCTTGAATTTGGTTCCCGCTAACGTCAAGCCCAAAACCTGCACAGACTCCTAGTTTAACAAAGTTTACACATATTGAAAATGATAGACCTGCAGTGGTAACTTTGAATAATAACTTTACACAGTCAAACGTCGCTTCCGCGCTGTCATTGGCTATACGGAAAATGTGACCATCAGTTGTGGGATGTTAAGTAATTCGATGTGGCCGGACTGACAGAGGCGTGGGTGGACAGAAGGACATTCAATAAAATATAGCCAAAGCTGCCAAAAAGGTTTAAGTAAAGGCTTCAGGAGGCAGCCTGAGTGAAGAAGAAGAGATAGGCTCCTGGAGGAATTATAACGGGGGTTTGGGATCGATTAGCGGAAAAGTTCATGGAGTGGGAGAGGCATAGGCCGTGCAAACGAGGACAGTAAATTTAGAGGGGACAACTTAATTTGTAATTGTGTACAATAAGAATGAGATGAAAAGGACAAAAGAAAGGGTAAAAGACTTGCTAAGTGAGAGAAAGAGAGGGAGAGGAGGGTATAATGGCATTAGGGGGGTGGGGGCTTTAATTTGAGAATTGTGAGAAAGGGGTCCTTTACAGGAAAGGGAAGAGCCTTGAGAAACAAACCGAAGGATAAGATAATAAATAAGGAGGGGGAGATTCTCAGAGACCGAATAGAGGATTGTGGCTGGGCGATGGCAAATGGTCATACTATCAGGCATTAGGTTGTACAAAAGGGGCGATAGTGGTGGGAGGCAAGAAGGAGAAGAAGTGCCGATTGGAAAAAGGGAGAGCTGGACGAGGAAGATATTAGAGAAGTATCAGGAGCATTTAGGAAGGTAAACTTTAATGAGTCGGTGGAAGAGATATGGGAGGATTTGAAATAGAAACTGAAAGGGTGTGTGCACAAGAAGAATTCAGGAAGAATAAAAAAGGACTGGTAAGGCCGTGATGGGATAGGAAATGACAAAAGATGAAAAAGAAGGTGAAAAGTAAGTACAAAAAGTTAAAAGAAGCAACTGCGAAAAGGGAGGAATACGTACAAACGAGAAAGACTTGTAGAATGATGTGTGAAAATAAAGAAGAGGAAAATCGGAAAGATCTCCAAGAGAATTTGAGAAGTTTTAAGACGGAGACGGGAGTATAGAAGATAACAAATAGGTTTAGGAAGCATAGAGTGCCAATAATTAAAAATACATGGAGTGAGAAGTGGAGGGAGTTTTTTTTAAAGAATCGTTTCAGGGCTCCGATTCAGGGAAGATCAGGGAAGGCTGGAGAGAAGTTTCAATAGTGCGACTGCATGAGAAAGGAGATGGATCTAGGCAGGGAAATTACTGAAGGATTAGGCTCTTAAATACGGCATGCAAAGAATTCGCCATGGTTTTAGCGAAGAGACTTCGGAAGGATTTCGAGTTCTGCAGAGCGTAGTGGATATAGAATTAGCAAAGAAGGGGTCAAGAGGATATGCGATTTTGTGAATCTTAAAGGTACATTTCCTTTAGTGAATATGGGGGAGGTTGAAGTAGGTGATAGAGAAACAAAAGTGATATATACAGTCTGTCAAGTTAAAGCGTGGGTGGCTTTACTCGCAGTCGGTAAGGTGTATCGACATGATTTTGGTGTCAAAATATTAAGAAGAGCTCCCT
>NC_046657.1:77001572-77033240 GCF_010883055.1 Belonocnema kinseyi | reverse complement strand
TGAAAGAGGGAGCTCTTCTTAATATTTTGACACCAAAATCATGTCGATACACCTTACCGATTGCGAGTAAAGCCACCCACGCTTTAACTTGACAGACTGTAGACTTAAAATAATAAACACGTCAGGCCCCCATGCAGTAGGGTAAGGGTTCGATCCCCAAGGCGGAACAGATACAAATTTTTCTATGTAATTTCACTAGGGTTTCGGTGGTTTTAACCTGCTTTAAACTGTAGGTCTCCTCAGAAGAGGCTGGTTACGTACAAAGTCGATGGCACATTCTTGAAAAAGGATTCGTAATCAGTGACCCAAAAAACCTCTGAGTAAAAAAATTTGGACCATTTTTTCAAGTTTGGCGGAGCTTCATCAGGGCTAATGCCGTAAAAGCGAATGAGCGACTACAACTTTTAAAATGAATGCAATCTTTTAACATTATTTAAACTTGGAGATCACAGTGAAATCATACGAAATCATTTGGTCCCAAGTGAATTCAAGACTGAACACAGTGGAACGCAGTGAATTCACGGAGTTCAGTAGTGGAAATCAGTGAAATCAGTTGAACTCTATTAGAATTAGTGTACTGCTCGAAGAGTAGCACGTGTGAAGACTATAGCATTTACATGCACATTGAAGAAACTTAACCTCAAAAAGTTTTTCATGTATTAGATTTGATTTTAAATTTTCTATAAAATACTTACATTTTTTCAAATATTTTTCCGATTATTTGATAGTTTTATCAAAATCCGGTTAATCACTGTACATGAATTTGTAGCACTTGAAAAGATCTTTCATTCTTTAAAAAGAGTTGATCCAAATTCCAAATATCTTGTATAGTCGTTGAAAAAAATTATTTTGAAAATAAATATTGTTGTGTCCGTAACACCAAAACTGTTTCTTTTTATGCGTTTTGTGTAGTCACTTAGATAATTGTCTTGTCAAAAATCAGATCTTTTAAAACATAATTTTTCTATTACTTTAAAAATCAAAATAATATTACAGATGTCATTTCAAATAAAAAATGTTTGTTTACAAATTTTTAAACTTACAACAAACATCGATTTACAAAATGTTTTTTTTTGCAATTGAATTTTATCTTACTATCGATTATTTCCAATTTCCAAAAAATGATTGAATTTAATTGAATGATGACTTATTTTTTTGGGGAAAACATTCTCTACTACTCTACTGTTTCTAATCTCAAAAAGTAAGCAGTACAGTTGTAGGCGATGTATTCTCCTAAAAAGAAGCCTTAATTTATGAAAATTAAAAAATTTGAAAACAATTGATAAAAATCGACGGTTACCAAGAAAATGAAATACAACATTTCTTTCATAAAAAAACATATTTTTTCTCTTATAAAACATTTCTGAGAATACAGCCACACAAAAAAAGTACCAAGCCAAAAAAAGTCAACCGGCATAGTGTTGTAGTATTGGTCAAGATCAGTTAAAATCCAATATTTTTTAATTTTCTGCTCATCAGTTTTTTTTTATTCGAAATCGAATTTTTAGTGGAGGTTGTATTTTTCTAAGTTAGCTCTTTAGTATTTGAAATTGTTTCTTTTTTAAACTTTTGAGTTGATATTTTCATAACCTTCATGTTAAAAGATATTTATTGAAGTTTAGGTTGTGAATAAATTTTGTTATAACAGTTAATAACAAGAAAATTACAATGTTTCAAAATGACTAACATCTTTCTCGTTAACGGCGAAACGGATATTGACAGCTGAGAAGCAAAAATTTTTATTAATGAATGTCTATTATAGAAATATGCTTTTTTAATTAACAAAAATTAATTAGTTAATAAAAATCTCATTTTTTTATAAAGGATTTAGGATTTTTACTGCTCATAATAAAATTTTCATTTCACGGTGTTCTACGTTACTTTTAGAGAGAAACTGTTGATGAAATACCATGTAATTCTTATCATAGACATTGATAGAATATTTTTGCAAGTTTAGGTTACAAATAAAAATTGCTGTAAAAGTTAAAAATGATCAAATTCTAATATAATGGAGAAAAAGGTGAGATAAAAATTCTTATATGACTAGAAAAATCTGAAATTGCTTACAAACGAATTAGATTTTCATTAATAAATTAATTTTTTAAATTCAAAAGCATATTTCTATTACGGAAATTCACAAATAAAATTGTCGATGTTACAGTTGCACTATTCGTTTAGCCGTTTACAGGAAAAATGTTAGTCATGTTGAAACATTATAATTTTCTTGTTATTAACTATAGAAACAATAGAAACTTCTGCAAGATTATGATAGTTAACCATTTGTCTATAAAGGTGAGTCTTTCATGTCCAGGCCAAAACTGTTTTAGTTAATAATTTTCCAAAAAGGGAAAAGGGGCGAGCTGCGACCTGAACCTTAAAAAAATTATTTTAAATACTAATGTCTAACAAATCATTAATTGCCTTTTTCACATGCCCAACGTTACCCGTTTTATTTTCGATAAATAAACGAGAATATCTTTTTCCTAAAACTGTTTCATTTGGTTTACGGAAAATATAGAAAAAAATTATTTTTCTACCATTTATGATTGATATGTCACGCTGCATGTTTCCAACATTAGCATGCATTTTTTCGATGTCAAAAATCTACCTTTGCAGGCGGGAGGTGCCGAAAAAACTTTTAGAAATGAAAGTTCAATAATTAAAGTTATAAAGTAGAGACCATTATGAGCTTTTTGTGTTTATTATATTCGAGCGTATTGAACTTTAGATTTGAAAATATAGCGTACGTACATTTTACTTCAGGTATGGTCATTTCTTTTGTTCATTTATCAATTTTATTGAATGGTGTGCAAAATTGATAGCACGTTTTAGAGAAATTTGAGTTATATGACTGCATCAAATAAATTTCTGTGCTGTATAACGTATCTGGAATGATTTACTTCAAAAAGAAAATAACTAACCCCACTCATCTAGTTGGCTTGATTGGCTTGGAGAAGATGGACCTGAAGAAGAACGGCTCGAAGAAGGTATTTTTCGTCGGCGAAAGAGCAATTTCAGTGGCGGTTGATCTCTAGGAGGTGAGTCACTTGGAGAACTCAATTCTGTAAGAACAAATAGAAATGGATCAATTTAAAATCTTACATCTATAACCTCTCCAGGACCATTATTGCGGAAATTCCTCGGACTAATAATAAGGAGACCGATATCCATACATGTGTTTTGACGGTGCTAATTGCAGTTTTACTGTCTCCCCTCGTACGCCGAAAGTATTGACGCATGGGCACTGCGCTTTACTATCTCCTTTTTTCCAATGAAAAAAGAGATAGTATATCGTATGGCGCATGCGCCACTACTCCACTTACGGTGACTCGGGGTGTTTTTCAAGCATGTTCGGTCTCCTTATTATTACTCCGTTGGGGATGCCATGAAGCTGAAATGCTCCCAAGAAGCTTCGAGGTTCTGCAAAATGTTTTATCTGACGCAGAAGTCTACAAAGATTCATGGTACGAGAAGATTTTAATGTCGAACCTTGCTATAAGTGAAGTAGCTCAACAGATGGACAGTGACTATAAACAACCAGATTCACCAAATTTCTTACCAAGTAGACGGCATTTACGATAAATATGGTACTTCGTGATTTTAAAAATGTATAAGAAGGCTACAATATTTATTTTAGGCGTGACCAAATTTAATTCAGTGGAAGAGTGTATTTTGCAAATAAAATTGCTTGAAATGTTATTGGATTATGAAGAGAATGAAACAGTGTTTGATTCGTGAACAAATCTAATCACTTTCAGTTTTATACGATACAAAATCTGCGGTTTGCTCCTATATACCATTCAATTTCATAGCTTGCGACCGATTTCTTTATTGAATTGTGGCTGGGAAGTATGTGGTCCCCTTTTACAGAACTTTAGGCGTACATTTTGTGGTAGTATGAAAGTATCTACTTCATTCGATTATACCGACTTCTGGATTTTTTGAAAACGTTGTTGGTTCAATGTAAACAAACACGCGATTTACCACTTTTACAGTAAATACTATAGATTTGGTCAGCAGTACATAGGAACGCGAATTGAGTTGAGTTGCACGAGAGACATCGTGACGACAGTGCCGTAAAAAGCTTTCTGTAAGTATTCAGCTTTTGATTGACTCAAGAGCAGCCAGGAGACGAAATATCAGTTAAGAAGAAAGATAAAATTCATCCGATCAAAATATTTATTTGACAGATGTAATATGTCAAACGGCTGTGCCTAGACTCTAGCTTTACTGAATGAATATTCTTCATAAATTTGAAAATCCTCGCGGTACTCATTTCTTAAATCGTCTTATTTTATTTAAAAGATTTTTACCAAAAAATTATCTGCCTTCACTTAAGGAATGCACAGGCTATACTTTTTTTAGTTTATATCGAGGGGCCATTTACTCAAAAATCTCGAAATCTTAAAATTATGAATGTGCAGTCTCAATCGAATTCGCATAGAGTGCTAAGATTTCTTTGATAATGCTGGGATTGTCTAGATTTCCAAAAACTTGTCGAGATCGGGATTCTCGAGGAGAAATAAGACTCGGCTAAGCTCGTCGGCGTTCGGCTGAAGTCGGGCGTTATATCGACTCACCTAGGCAGCGTGCGCATCACGAACATTTGTATGTTTAAATGCCTTGTTGTGTGAATGCTCCACGCTTCGCGAAAGACTTTCAAGATTTCCAAGCCTTCTTCAAAGAGTTCTCCTAAGATTTCCAGCGCAGTAATCCAAGAAACTAAAGGTTTGCTCAACAAAAGTAAAGGACTGAACTTGGCTCAGTGATTTTCAAATTTATGGAGGAAATTTTTACGGTGAACCTAAGCGCAGCCGTTTGCCATATCAGATATATGTCAAATAAATATTTTCGTCAGATAAATTTTATTTTTCGTCGGATAAATTTTATCTTTTGTCAGATAAATGTACTACAGCGTTTTTATCTAATTTAAAAATAAAATTTATTTTTAGGGTTTCTTGTGATTGTATTTGAATATTAATCCTAGAACCAACTCTGTCCTTCAATACCAGAGGCTATCACAGAGGCTTTATTAAAACACGTAAAAACACCACAATCCGGTATGAAATTTAAAAATAAATAGTTTGAAATGAAAAGTTGGAAAATGGATTTTTTTTAAATCAATAGAAAATTGTTATCTTGAAGACCTATAGAATACTTAATATTTTTGAAATACATTTCATTATTCCGTAATAAAAATGTCAACATTTAAATTATTTGAAGAATGATATATTTTTTACACAATAAAAAAAACGAAAATATTATGAAAGCACAAAAACATTACCTATATAATTGAAAATAATTCAGAGCATTATAATATTGAATTTATTTTCTTTGAAATTGCTTGGGTAGCTTTTAAACTGCCTAACAAAACAAGAATATAATAGTTTTTGATTTCATAAATGTATTAAAAAAGAAATAATTACTTTTTGAGAAACAATTTGGATGCTTCCAGATAATAATGATTGTATAATACAAACCGTGAAAAATAAATATTCTAACTTTTCTTCTGATAGATATTGGATCCCTTCGAAGTATTAACTCAGTTGGTCGTGAAAAAGTTTGATAATTCTATAATAATTATCAAATTAATGCGAAACATATAACATAACAAAAATATGTAGCAGTGTAAATTCACTTGTTTTTCCTATTTCAGGCACACGTGGGTAAGTTTTAAGGGTACACAAATTTAACCCTGTCAGAGTTCAAGCTAGTGCTAACCAATTTTCAACGAGCTCTGTCTTTAGATCTGGTGATTTTTTTTACTGCATCAGACAACTAACGAAACTTTGGTCTAGCTATTTGAAAACATTGGTTTAAGTAAAGCTTATTAATCAGTTCTAAGACCAAGAAAGAGAAGTATTCAACCAGAAGTACAATTTGAGACGTTATTCAGGTCTGTCAGGATCGCTGATTCATTTATTGCCTGCTGATGCACTTGCTTCAAATTTCTAGGCATTCGAAAAACTTCCTACCTATTTTTTAAATCTAAATAAATTTTATAAAAGATCATGCCGTGATCGAACTTTTTTAATAATTAAATAACGCCGAAGTCGCCAATATGGAGGTTTGTGCTGCAAAACAGAAGATCTAAGATTGCATTGTATCCTGTGGGAACATCAATAACATGATTTCAAAAAAGTAAAAAAGAGAGAGTACAATTTCTCGCCGCCCGAATTCCCAGCCATAATTAAATTGACGTAGAAATCGCCTAGACACATGTACTGATTAGATTCACAGGTTACGCGAACTAAGGCATTTTTGCAGAGTACCTTCTTGAGCGGGGTTCGCACTGGGACATTTATATTCCGCCCAATGGGCAGTCAAGATTTCCTTAGGTTAAATAGAATTACACAGAGATAAAATCTACACTAGTTGGACTACATGGATTGCAATTATCTATTACAGATTCAGATATCAATGTGTCCTAAATATAAATGGGTAGCCCACCACTTTTCACCTCATTGTTACTTCGTCCATCGGCGCGAAATAAATTATGTTCCTTTATAACTACTGTTCTCTTGAGAAAACTCACTAACGTTTGACAAAGTACCCAAATCCACCAAATTAGTGAGCGAATGAGAGAGAGTAGTTTGCATGACTAGAGAGTTCCGAGTGGTCTCTCTGCAGTTTGCCAATAACTGCGAGGAGTACACTTTCAATTTAAGTCAAGTGATGGTGACCGTCATGAGTTTCGAGGATTTATTAGAAGAGAGCTTGCCATAGACCTCTTTATTCTGAATCCAGGCACTTCCTAAGAGTTTACTGGAACGAATTTTTGCCCTTGATCTTTTTCAGAAGTTTGTTAGGTTCCTGTGCATATTTTTTGTTCATTTGAAAAAAACTACATATCAAATTGTCATTATTTTCAATCACCCTAACAAATTTCTTTAAAATCTATTTTGCTTGAGAGCAGATCGTTTCTTAGTGTGGCTGAAGTGAGTCTAGCTATGATTGTGTTTGAGCGATTCTCGTTATTGCGAAGAAGTCTGAATACCTGATCGATGTGTGATTCTAGTTTTAGAGAGAATGAATTGGGAGATAGGATATGATGTATCTTTCTCCTCATGTGAGGGATCATCAGACCCCACCCTGGTTGATTTCTGTTTAGGATCCCCATTCGTGGATTCGGATTGACTTAAAAGCGGCAAATTGATTGACCAATAAGCCATCTTCTTTGCTTTGCTAAATCTCGTAAAAGTAACTGCACTTATGTTAGTATCAAAGGCTCCCTCACATGATTTGCAAGTTCATGCTTTCGGAAGTGTGTGAACGCCTCAATAGAAAGTTTCATGACCACTATAGTAAATAACACCATTTTCTCGTGAAATTAAAAATTAAAAATTTGGAAGACAATTAGATAGGAAATTTCGTAAAAAAATTTCACCCGCGTTTAGAATCATCAACCGCCATAATGTATCCTCAACATTCAATTTTTTAATTTTGACTTTAGATTCATAACACAGCCACACAAAATCAAAAATCTGGCCGCATTGATCAGATCGTTTTCATTGGGTCGCTGAAACCGAATCTGAAGTTAATTCAACACCATCACGTCAAGTTTTAACATAACCGCAAAAAGTCTTCACAATCACACAGAAATAAAAAAAAATTCTGGCCTGTTGGTCAGGCCATTTTTACCATATTTTTTGGGGTCGCGTTTAGCGACCCTTAAAGCATATAGTAAAAATGGACTGACCCCCATGCCAGAATTATATTTTATTTTGGTCTGCAGTAAATAATTTTTGAGGTTTTGTCAAGAACCTGACGCTGTGGAGTCAAGTGAAACTTCGGATTCGGTTTAAGCAATCCCAAGAACATATAATAAACATCACTGCTGTGTAGTTAAAAACTTCCAGAACCTTTAATGCGGGGTTAAATGAAGAAAAATTATACTTGTCAACCACCATATTGGATCACCGATCCAATTCAATCCTCTGTAATAGGTCAGGCAGCACATAGGAAAGAGGAACAATCTATTAGGCCATTCTGTCCAGAATTGGTACTGGAATGTTGTTTAATTTTTAGTCATAAATTAGTATAGTGTATAAAATCTGAGCATGGAATGTCAACCACCATATTGGATTGGATTTTTTGAAATTTTTCCTCGGGGTACGTAATCAATTACTTTTAATATAAAAGCTTCTAAGAGTTATCAATCATCGGAAATTATGTGAGCAAACTAAAATTGTTTAAATTATTATTTAATATGTCAAGCGAGAAATATTATTCTTTAAATTCATCAGCTGCATCATTTATCCTGATAAATAAAAACTTTTCACGATTTACAGAGGCAACATAAAAACTTTTCATTTATCAAACAAAAATAATTCAAGTTAAAAATGTTCCGAAAAATACCGTCTTTAACAATAATTTTGCATTAAACTCTCATTTTCCATTTTTTATGCATTTTCCAGGTCCAATACAATCAAATTGGAGTACTTATAATTAAAAGTAATGGAGTGAAAATTTTTTCCTAAAGATTTCTTTATCGACGACTAAACCATTTCTGCGAGAATGGAGCTATTCACAACAGAAGGTCCGTGTTAATTTAAAATTCCTATGGGCACGGATTAATGCTTACTATTTTAAAAAAATTGAAGGGGACAGTTGATCATCGAAAATCGAAATTCATATCGAAAAGATGACAATGCAGTTAGGTTAGGAATTATTTAACGCTATGTCTAGGCGTCCAGAATCCTGGACGAATTGACCACTTCTCTCGAAATGGCTATCTGTCCAGAATTTTTGACGAATAGCCCATACACATCGGATGGCTATTCGTCCAGAAATTCGCAGCGAAAAAATACTTTGAGTCAAAACATCGTGACAAATCATTTTATAAAATCCATAAAAATCTTCAGACAGTTGAGGTTATGTTTATTGTCAGTAACTCCAAAGGCTCCGAAGCAAAGAAGAAGCTGGAAAAGAGGTTCGAGATTTGACTTATCACTCTTCTGTAGAAGCGGAAAAAACATATTTTTTCAAGGGAGAGCTGAAAAAGGGGTTCGAGATGTGACGAACCACTTTCTTTGGACTATTTTCTAAAACTTTTGCTTTTAAAGGGAGAACTGGAAAAGGGGTTCGAGATGTGACCAATCACTCTTCTGCGACCGTTCGATGAAACATATTTTTTTAAAGCTGAAAAAGAGGTTCGAGATTTAAATCATCACTCTTTTGTGACCAGTCGCTAAAACTTCTTTTTTTAAAGGTTGTGCTGGAAAGGGATTTGACCAATCACTCTTCTGTGAACAGTCGCTAAAACTGATTTTTTTAAAAGTTTTTAAAGTTTCTAAATCCTGCCACCTGAGCTATCGAACAATTGAAAATATTTTTTAACAAACACTGTATGGCCTATAACCAAAATAGCAAACTCGAGTTTTTCGAAAACGACAGAAAAATTTACAATTGTCGTTCTCCCCTTATTAGTGTGTTTGTTGCTCTTGATTGTATGCCAATTTGTGTATACTATTACTAATTAATATTCCTAATTTTTCGATGAAACAGTAAAATTCAGTTGAAGTAGAAAAAGATGTTGCCGGAAAAGGTCGTTCCTTGATGTTAAAATTGGCCGGATTAAAAAATGCACGTCTGGCAAAAAATATCGGATCTGTATACACAACGATAATTTAAATCAAAGTAAATATTCTATTTCTGCAAAATTCCTGGACGAATAGCCGTTGGCTGTGAGCAGTCTATTTGTCTGGAATTCTGGACGAATAGATTTGGACAAATATCAGTTCCGAGTCAGTTGGGCTATTTCGTCTAGAATTCTGGTCGAATAGACATTCCCAATATGAAAACCATATGGGTCTCTCTTCTACATGAAATAAAAGAATAAACATTAAAAGATAAAGTTATATTTAAATATTTTTATGTGGCAACAAATTTTATAAGAAGTAGATTTCATTTCACTCTGAACCGACTTATTTTCTATTAAACAGCTAAAATAATTCTATTAAAAAAAACTGATAGATGGTTAAAAACATTACGGGATGAAAGTCGCAAGCCACGAAAAGTGGATAGAAGTAGAAAAATTATAAGCATGGTCACTCAAATTAAACTTACCAACGAAATCCAAATAAACCAAAAATGTAAGAATCAAAATGCAGAAGGCGATCTTCATTGTTTCTCTTGGCATTGGGAAGATTTCGTGAATGTCGAGTAACAAACTTAGAATGTTTTCCTTGCTAAATATTCTAAACGTCTCTAGATTAATAGGAGCCGATATGAACCGTAAAAATTTTTTGCATTATGGCAGAAACTGCCACGTATCACAAATAGACTTCTTTGCGCATGAGTGATAGAGGCACATGAATCCTTAGTTAAGCTTTTAAGTCTCACTTGTTGAAATTTTTATATGTTTAGGTACACATCGAGACATTAAAAAATCACGTGATAGTCAAGAACTAAAGCGAAGAAAAAATATCATTTATTACTTTGGTGTCAGTAAACCTTTCGGCGATTGTTGTCACATCATATCTATTTAAAGTTTCAAGATTGCGTGTACTTTTATTGGTATAGCGTAAAATTTCCAAATTAAATGTTTTCTTTAACTTAACTTTTGAAGAGAAGAAATGCAAAAACAAGAAATTTTAACAATAATTTGAAAATAACTCAGATTACCTAAGATTATCCGAGATTTAAACAGGATCACTCAAGATTACATAAAATTATGCTGAGTTACTCTTCCTTCACGTACTAGCAGGATGTCAGGCTTTCGCCTGACAAATTCAGGGAAATTAAAAAATGCGGGGAATTCAAGTAAGTCTTGGAATTTAGAAAATTTGAGAAATTTAGTGTATTCGACGTGTACAGAGAATTAAAGGAATTCAAAGAATTCACAGAATTCAAAGAATTCATAGAATGCTGGGAATTAATAAAATTCTAAGAATTGATCGGATTCTGGAAACTGATAGAATTCTGCGAATCGATAAAATTTTGGGAATTGATAGAATTCTAGCGATTGATAAAATTATGGGAATTGATTGAATTCTGGAAATTCATAGGATTGAGGGAATTTCTGAAATTCAAGGAACTCATTGATTTCGAATGGGATTTGAGAATTTAGAGTATTCAAAGAATTGAAGAAAATCAGTCTCTTGAAGTTATTCAGAGAATATGAATAATTCATACTTATTATGAAATTTCCGAAATTAAGTGAATTCTGCTAATTCTCAGAAATATAACTTTTTTGTACAGACAGATTTCTTAGGATTCCTGGAAATGCTATTACCTCCCTGCATTTCCTGGAATCCCCTCAATCTCTTGAATGCTCTGAATGACCCGAATTCTTAAATTCGCTAAACTCCTTGAATGCTCTGAATTCTTTAAATTCTCTGAATTCAAAGAATGAACTGTTGCGATGTTTGTCGAAACATCGGTTTGGGGCACCGATTGGAAAATTCATAAAGCCCTACAACTCTATTTTTGAATTAACTCAAGGTACACTCTCTGCTTCAAATTGATTTATGTCTTGCTTTAATTTCAGCATTACGTTGGGGCAGCGGAATTTACTAGCGACGCCTTCGAAAAATTCCGAAAATAAAATTAAATTAAGTGCATTTCTCTAGGTAATTGATGTTTATCAAATTTGAGAAATGCTACATAGTTGAATTTCTAACCAAATAGTTGAATTTTTGGCACAGACAGATGCATTTTCAATCAAATGGTCAATTTTGCAAACGAAGAAAATAAAAATTCAATCAAATATTTGAATTTTCAAGACAATAAGAGTAATTTTTTAGAAGACAGTTCAATTTTGATCAAAAAAGCTTATTTTGAACCGAGAGAGATGACAACTATACTATACATGATGATTTTTCAACTGAATAGTAAAGTTTTTATGCTCGAAAAATTAAATTTTTCAGAAAGCAGTGGACTTTAAAATCGGAATAGATGAATTTATGACAAAATACATACATTTTTAATAAAATAGTTGAATTTTCAACAAAAAAATTGAATTTTCAGCAAGCAAGGTATTACACAATTTTCAACTAAAAAGATTAATTATCTACGTACCGCATTAAAGTTTCATCAAAAACACGAATATTAAACAAAAAAATTTGAATTTACAACTTAAAAATACTATCTTTTCAACTTAAATCTTTAATTTTCATGCCAAAATGATGAATTTTATATAAGAAGCATTTTTATTTGAGAATGATAACTTTGCAATTAAGAAGGTTTAATTTCTGCTAGAAAAAGACGCAATTTCAATAAAATTGCTGAATCGTCAACTAAAAAGTCAAATTTTGAATAAAAAAAAATTGTAAGAGTCATTAAAATTAATCCCCGTTTGCCTTCCCAAATTTTGTCTCTAAAAACATTTTTTTTATTTCTCAACATTTGAAAAATCGATTGAACTAAAATTATGAAATTAGTTAAAATTTGATTAACAAAACAGTTTAATTTATTACGAAAAAGATGCTATTTACCAAAATCATTGAATTTTCAACCTGATAGTAGAATTTTCAACACAAAAAGAATGTTCAGAGTACAATAATACTATTTTGGAATTTTTGAAGCCAGAGAGATGATTTTTTTAAAGACCTGTAGAATGTTCAACAAAAAAGTGCATTTTTGAATAACTTTCGGTACAAAAAGATGACTGCTCAATCCAGAAGGACGAATTTTCTGTTCATAACAGTTTAATTTTGGACCAAAAGATGATTTTTTAACAAAATCTTTAATATTTGAACTCGCAGATGAACTTTTGACAAACAATTACATGAATAAATAAGAATGGTGTCTTTGCTACATAAAAAAATCCTTGCATAAGGACGAATTTTCGACCATAAAGATGATTTTTAACAAACTAGTTAAATTTTTAACTTGTAAAGATGAATTTTCCACCGAATGTTCAAATTTTTGAACAAAAAATGGTTAGACTTCAACTAAAATCCAAAAAGTTGAACTTTTAAGCTGAAAAGACTACTCTTTTTGAAAGACAATTGATTTTTTAACAGCAACAAAACTTTATGAAGAAGAAAGATGAATTTTTAATTCAAAAGGACGATTTTTTTTAAACAATTTAATTTTCGATAAGAAGGATAATTATTCAAACAAAATAGCATATTTTTTAACTCACGAATATGAATTTTGGGAACACAATGTCATTATTGAAAAGGCAAAATGTATTTGCTGCTAAAACAGCTGAATGTTTGCGCATGATCAGAGCAGACACTTTCGTACGTGCCATTTGTACGTGCCATTCCGAAACTGCAGTCATACGTGCCATTAACGAAGTGCTTCAACCTTATCTTTAACATAGGGATCCACAACTATATAAACCTCAGAGTTACCATTGTGAATCATCTTTACGTGTGCAAAACACATACTTTCAACTTAAGCTCTGAAGTATGAACAGCGTGGATTCTGTCGCGTAATCTTGAACAAATGTGAAATATTGCTTACAAAAGAAAATTAAATAATATATCAGCAACAGAATAATTTTGTTGAGCAGTTTTTGCTGTTTTACCAAAATTTTGTTGCGACTACCAAAAAATTAGTTGCAGAGAAAAAATTAATTTGGATTAGAGGAAAAGCCCTGTCTGTATTTTAATCGTTTATATTATTTGGGGGACTATGATCTCTTATAGGTCTGTTTCAAGGTAAATTATTTGTACGTATTTTATAAAATCAAACACTTTTATTAAATCAATACATCTGGTCCTTCTAGTTGTCTTCTCATACAGAAATTGTTTTACATTTGATTGACAAAATACATTTTTCCCGTAAAAAAATAATTCTTGCTTGAAAGAAATGGCGATGCGCCAACAAAACTATTTTGTAAAACCTACAATATTTTTGTCAAATCTAAAAATGCGATGTGTTGAGCTAACACATTTTTGGTTAACTTAATCAAATAAGCGCGTTAAATCTACATAAAAGCTATGTTGTTTCTACAAACAATTTTTTGTTAGTTTAACCAAACGCTTCAACAAAATAATTTGGTTGGCTCAAAAAACGTTTTTATTGCTTCTATGGCAACCAAAAAATTTGTTTGGGACAACAAAACTTTTTTCGGTCAACCAAATATGTTTTTATGTTACTAATTTTATAAAAATAATATTTAATAAAATATTGCCTAGGTCCACATAACGACTTATTATATCGATGTAAATCAATTCGTGCATTACATTTAGTTAAAAAAACTATTTATTTTGCGTCATATTTTGAAATATTAAATGGGAAAATAAGTAAGTTACCATGATTAAATCAAAATCTTTACATCACTCATTATTAATTTCTATTATCTACAATATTTTTATTGTGAAATATGGAGACACACAGCTCCTTGACTCATTTTGTATGTGAGAATGGCAAACAATTTCGTAGCTTATTATACCAGTTGTCAGAAAATTGAAAATTATTCACTTTTTTTTATTTATAAATCCGATATAACTTTTTTACATTTATCAATTACATTTGGTCAATATAAATTTGAAATTTTTTCAAAAAGCACCCGAAATATTTCCTTATAGTGTAAGAGCACCAGTTATTAAAAGATAGGCTACTTTTTTTTTAGAATCTTATCTAATTTTTATTAAAGAACCGCAGAGTTCATGGAAAAAGTGAAAAAAAGTCATAGAATAATGGAAACACAATTTAAGAACATAAGTTCTCAAATTTATATTCATTAGATTTTGGCAAAGTTCTGGACAAGCATTTAATTTCTTATAAAAAATCCCACACATTCCAAAAGAATTTAAATACAATAACGAATATTATATACGAAAAAATATATCGGAAATATCTTGTTTTAAAAATTTTGCATCTTATATTTTTAGTTTAAAGAAGTTTTTAATGCAGTATTGCAAACATAAACAATTAGAAGTTAAAAGGGTTTGAACCTTAAAATTTATGACAAATATTTTTCTATTTTGTCAACTGAAGGTTTGCAATATAGAACTAGAAAACCAACATTTTTCCAAAAATGGGCTTTTTGAAACTTTGTTCTAGCCACATTTCTCTTCCTACAATTTTGTCGTTGTAATAAATAGTAAAACTCATCTTTCAACAAAGAAAAAGCTCCAAAATAAAACTAATTGTCACTTTTTTCAGCGCCAAAATATATTAATTAAATTCCAACCTAAAATTTTGAATTTCTTATTTTCACACATTTTTTCATTAAAAATTGAGTTAAAAAAAGTTTAACTTGAAAATGTCACGCTATACCAATAAAAGTACACACAATCATACAATTTTAATCAAATATGTTGAGATAATAAGCAATTCAATGTTTATTGACACAAAAGTAATAAATGATATTTTTTCTATGTTTTAGTCCTTGAGTATCACATGATTTTTCAATGTCTCGATGTTTACAAAAAAAGACAGAAATAGTAATCATAGTGATCGGGCGAAGTTTAGCATATCTAGCACTGCGGATATTCAAAATTTGTCAGTCGACATTTATAGAGTCTACCTAATTTTAAGAGAAACAATGAAGATTGTCTGCTGCATTTTAATTTTAACATTTTCGTTTTATCTAGATTTCGTTGGTAAGTGTAATTTAAATGACCATGCTTATAATTTTTCTACTTATATACACTTTTCATGGCTTGCGACTTTTGTCCTATAATTTTCTTACCCGTCTGTTTTTAAAAATATAATTTTTTAGTTGCTAAAGAGAAAATGCATTGTTTCAACGTGAAAAGTTATCGACTTCCTATTAAATGTGATGCCACATCAAAACATTTCTATTTCACTTCATGTTCTAATGTTTATTCTTCTATCTTCCGTATACAATTAGATTCATATGATTTTAATGTTTCCCAACTGCGTTCCGATCTTTTTGTTTGGTGACTAACTTTTCGTTGTTTGCTTCAAGTCAACAATTTTAAAAGTTTGAACACTAGAGTGGTCCAACTTTATAGCTCTGAAAATTCTTATTTCGATTTTTGGCGATCGACCACCCACTCAAATTCGTTTTGAAATGGTAAGCATTAATCCTTGCCCTGGAGCCTTTGAATTTAGTATGATACTTGAATCGCTCAGTTTTCGAAAAAATGGTTTACTCACTTACTCACTTTATTCCATAATAAGATTGTATCCATTATATTAATTTAGGATTAAATATTAAAAAACTTTAATTTCACAAATTCTATTTATTTAGATAAATTTCGCGCGAATTGAGTGCAAATTTTGGACAGACTGGCCTAATAGATTTCCTCTTTTTCCTGTATGCTAGCTAACCTATCGCAGAGGATTAAATGAAGTAAACAGAAAATTTTCCTCTATCGGGTCACGGCTTACGTGTTCAAAATCAAAATATGTTAAATGAAATAGTGATCATAATTGAGAATTCACAGATTTACGAGTTACAACTATGAAATTTTGACCCTTTCCATTCGGAAGGCTATGTATACTGGAAATTACCCTGCGAGCATATTTGATCATTTTTGTGGCATATATGGAGTTTTACTTTATTAAAAGTAAACTTTTTCTCCTTTTTTTTGAAAATCAATCATTTATTAAACCATTTTTTAAAAATAATTCCCTCCAATTAACAGGATTAGTTTGATAACATTGTATTATCTTATGTTAAGAATGCAAGAAATTGATCTATGAAGAATATAAGATTTTTTGTGATATTCACGCATATTTATCTCCCCTATAACTTTTTCCTTTGGGAGGCCATAACTTATGACCTTTTGGAGATTTTTTTCCTTTAAATTTTTTATAATTTCATCTAGTTCCCTTTTGGTGATTGAAATTTTGCTCTAAAATGCAACAGGGCAGGCTATTTCACACAAAAACGATTTTTAGAACTTTTTCAAAAATATTTCGGTGACGCACGGGTGTCATTTCTAGAAAACTCGCAATTATAATCAGAACCCCTTAATAAACCGTTTCAGAAAGAAGCGCGCATTACCTACTTAATACGGTGTAAAAATTTCTTAGATTGTGGATTCTATCTGTAAATTTGTAAATCCAAGGTCCAATAAGGAACACATTAATGAGATATTAAGACTTCTTGCAAATAACAAGAATCGATTCACCTTAATTATAGCGACACACACATAAGCCAGACTGAGAAACAGGGTGCTAATGCTTTTACCTGTGAAGGCTTTTGCTAGTTTCTTTGTTTATGGTCCTGATGATTTTGCACTTCCGCCATCTTCTTTATTTTCCAACTAAAATGTACAGATTGTTATCACCAGTGCGGAAATACCACACACTGGGCTCGTCGGCTTTCGACCTCTTAGTTGGTTGAAGCTGGTTGGGATGTCATCTGGGGTCTTTCAAAGCGGGGCTGCCTCCCTGAATGGTAAGCATCTCATAGACCCCGGTCGATAATTAGTCCGTGGCTTCTCACTTTGTGCAGCGCAGAAGAAGGCCTGGGGAGTACTGACACATACCGCAGACTTTTCAGCCTCCGTTTGTCTCCTCGAGCATCCTTTGGTCCCATCAGGACAAAACCGAGAGAGCGGTAGCAATTGTCGGCTTTTACCTTCTGACGTACATAAAAGAACACCCATTCCATCTTCAGGTGTCCGTCGTGTACCATTTTCGTCGACAAATTCTCGGACAGCTCAACGAAGGTCTTCAAAAGAACTCTACAGACTTTTGTCGTGAGACTGACCCGTATCTGTCCAGCAGGCGGCTCGACAAACCGACTTTTGACGGAAATCTCGACTTTCCTACCAACTAATGTTGTATCGAGGACGAAGACCTCGAATTTGATGATTTCCTTCCAATAGCTGATTTTGGTCCGCAACGAGCATTTGATTTCCCCAGTGCCAATTTTAAGTTGGAGGCGTTTCCCTATGCGCAACCTCGGGAGGTGCTGGGTGTGGAGAAGCCACCCCGCACCACGTGATTGAGATCAATAACAATTTGACAGATGGTCAACTACACTTTCTCTCTCTTTCCCTCTTATTAGCTGAATAATTTCGTAGATTTTTTGAGTACTTTGCCAAACGGCAGTAACTTTTGTCTAGGGAAACCTCATACTTTGCTTCGTATCGAGATAACAGAGAAATCAGTAAAACCTCGAAGCTTTTCTGGATAAATTCAGCTTTATGGAATCTCACACGGACTGATCATAAGGAGGCCGATCATGTGTCGATACTTTCGTCGCATGACGCAAGGGAGTAAAGGAGTAGTTTACACCGTCAAAACGCATGTATAGAGTTCGGTTTCCTTATTATAAGTCCATGACATCTTCACAATGATGGTCCTATAGTGGTTATAAATAAAAGGTAGGTGGCAGTGGAAGATAAAGGACAATGCCTTGAATATTTTCATCCTGCCTCTGCTCACTTTGAAGTCGATGTCAGAGTTAAATGTCCTGAAGCTTTTCAATTCTCAATGTTTCTCATTGTCCAATGATGATCCTAATTTTGAGGATGCGGTACATACAATAAAAATAAAAATGAATCAGCCTAAATTAAGTGACACTTTTGCGTATTTTAAATTCTGAAACGTTACAATACAAAGGTTTAAATGAATCAAACTGCAACTTCTGTGATAAGTTTTTCTTTATCTTAGTATTCAAAACAAAAAATTCATTCGTTTTTATTTGTTCTTACAGATTTAAGTTCGCAGGGTGACTTAGCTGCTAAAGATCAA
Organism: Belonocnema kinseyi; assembly: GCF_010883055.1. Lineage (NCBI taxonomy): Eukaryota > Metazoa > Arthropoda > Insecta > Hymenoptera > Cynipidae > Belonocnema > Belonocnema kinseyi. The sequence continues at coordinate 77,014,661 of NC_046657.1, read as the reverse complement.
CCACCCTTGAAATTGGTCTTTCGCCGGCGAAAACAACCTGCTTCAAACCGTTCTTCTTCAGGTCCATCTTCTTCAAGTCAATCAAGCCAACATGATGAGTGGGGTACGTAACTTTATTTTTAAAAGAACTCGTTACAGATACGTTACATATTACAGAAATGAACTTAATGCTGTTGCTTTACTTAAATAAGTAACTATGATTTCTCTAAAATGTCCTATAAACTTTGCACTCGAATAAATTAAATTGGGAAATTTGCAAAAAAAATGACCATAACTAAAGTAAAATGTATGTACGCTATATTTTAAGATGTGAATATCAATACATTTGAATGTAATAAACACGGAAGGCTCACAATTGTCTCTGCTTTAGATATTTAATTATTAAATATGATAATCTTGCAGCAATTTCTATTTTGTCAATGTGACACTTTATTAGTATAAGAAAGTTTAATATCTCATAAAATTCTCTTTAACGTAATATCTTCTTATTACGTCGAAATATTTTGTCATTAATTTCCAAGGTATTAGTTTCGCGCATTTCATTAAAAGGAGTCAAATTTGAGTTTGTCGGTTTTCAACAAGTCAGTACGTTTGCACTATTTCCGTGGTTAGTCTGTCTTCTTTAATAACAGCGAGAGAGTGTTCTTTTTTATCATTCAATGGCAATTTGACAGCATATCGACCGTTATATTCACGTTTTGTAGTTTTAGATTAATGCAGCTACATGCTTTTTCCTTTGCTGAAAAAAATCGTTTAATGGGAACATGTTCAATTTTCCACAATCGAGGAAGGGGATCAGACTCAGGACTAATAACTGTTAAATAGAAGGATTTTTTTTTGGGGGCTTCCGTAATTTTATGGTTATTGTTCAAATTAATCCAACTGAAATGTGTTTTTTGTAAAACAGCGTCGTAAAATGATTGAAGACCTAAAAGTAGGCATGTTCGATTTTTTTGGAAAGAATTGATTCTTTACTTGATCTAAGATCAATTAGGCAAGAATCTATTCTTTAAAAGAGCAACTTATAAAGAATCAATCTTCTGAAGATCAATCTTTTAGTGACGCATACAAAAAGTTAATTTAGGGCATCAATTGTTGACTTTCAATAATTGAGTAATTTGTTAATCCGGTAATATTATAATGAAAAAGGAAAGGATATTTTTAAAAGAAAAAGTTATTTTAAACCAAATAAATTCTAGTTATTAATCGTCAAACATGATATGAAAATTAAAAATAGAGATCAGTAAATAATGCATTGTACAATAATAACTCAGCTTGATTAGGTTCAAAAATTCTCAAAAGCGCCATTTCGAGTTGAAATTATTGAATATAATAGACCTTTTCATTCAAGGAAAGCAACATGGACGCATATCAGGCAACATTTAAATGTTTCGAGCAATTTTCATAAGAAGAAAAAAGATTAAGATATCGGAAGTCCTTTTTCGCACTAAGGACACTTGAATGAGTCTGAGTGAGAACCCAGTTCTTTTTATATTTCCAATGCGGGATGAGCATTGACTGATCGAGCAATCAGAGTTCTAGATTTTAACACAATAAAGAACACTGATTCGTATACTGAATACATATATGCTGTGCACTATCAGAGTCGGAGGCTCTTATCAAGAGAGTATGTTTTTACGTTCGAGATTTTCGAGATTTTTCGAAATTTTCGAGAATTCGAGATTTTCTTGAATTAAAAAGTTTTGATTCTATGACCTTCTGTAACCTCCAAAACATAGAACCAGTTTTAGCATGACTAAACAGCCGGGTGTTCACAGAACGAAAGCACTTTAAACTACCACAGAAAGAAACGTTTTAGGAATGCAGTCCTTAATGGCGTGGACTCTGAACCTTTAACTATCGAAGGAAGAAGGTAAATAATATATTTTGAATGAGTTTTCGGTGAACGTAAACTCGAATTTCTAATCTTTCAATAATACGCTTTGAATTTATCGCCAATTTATTGGATTTGATGTTGCCACCATCTATCACCGGTAACTGTATCTGTCGTTAAATGATCAGACGTACCTCGTACATGAAATTGCGTCTTACGGTGTTACATAGTGGACGGATTGATCCCTCTGAGGTCATAAATTAGATGCACTTATTCAAAAAACAGTCCCAGTGTGTTATGTAAGTGTAAGTGTGTACGTATACGTGTTCATTCATTGAAATCAACCAGCCGGTCTTCTCAAAATTAACTTCAACCCCCAAAGCTAGTCTCCTCAATATGTAGCATCACCTTGGTACGCAACCAGCCTCTGCTGAGGTGACCTACAATTTGAAGTAGGTGAAGAAACACCAAAGGCATGACGTGATATCGTCTGAGTCATGAGGCTTCGTTTCGCTAAGCCTTGAACTAAGTCTAATTTTTCACTTAAACCAAGTACTTGATTTTTCTTTCAATGATCTTAATTCACTCTGTTACTCTTGATCCTGAAGAGAAAAACAACCATGCAAAATTCCTCTTCAACACACTTTACGTTAAATAAATAAACAGAAAACTCATCTAAGAAATTACGCTTCTCACATATCTTAGAAATTTAATTGTCTACGATTTAATAACTTGTATAGATAAACGTGGATTTCTCGGCCTGTTGGCCTTGTCTTTCTCGCTTGGCTTCGCGAGCATGTCCGTACTTTCTCGCATTGCCATCCTCCGCCTTCGCGGCTGATACCTAATACTTATCTACTATTTATAATATTCACAATTATCTGACACCTAATTTCTCTCCTAATTACAATATTTCCTTCCCCATTAATTTTCCTTCTCTTCTTCTCCATCTTAGCCAACATCACCTTCACCCATGCTACTGCCTTTTTGTCCCTCTTTCATGCAACAAAACTTTCTGGCTTATCCCACCCCTTTCCACCTCCTTACACTTCTGCAATCAGTACTCCACTTTAGCATCTCCCTTCTCGCACAGTTCACACATACTCTTCTAACCAGAACCTTTGAAAATCATCCATGCATCCGCATCTCATCCTCGCTATAAGCTCCTGACTTCTTCCTTTCCTTTCTCACACAGACATTGTACTCGCTTCCTTGGCATAATCTACCCATAGTTCATGTTGAGCCTTTACTCTCTTATCCCCCCCCTCCCCCTTTTCTTACTCGATGCTGTTCTTTTTAACTATTTGATATAACTCTCTTTCTCGTGTATTCTTCTAACTTCATCGATCTGCAATCGATGCATTCTAAAACACCTGTTTTTTCAACCTTAATCTTCCCACCCTCTCTAAAGTTCTCTTTCTGCCACTAACAGTCCGTAACCAGCTTATTTTCCCCGGTTCCAAAATGTTCTCCTCATATTTACTCACTCAGTATTCCTTGACCACGCGTATACTTTGTACGCCATACTCATTAGCGTAATCCCTCTATAATTTTTTTGCCTATTCATATATTCTTTTTTATACATTGATAAGATCAGCCTCTCCCTCCACCCTCTTCGGAATCCCTAGCACTCCATACTCTTTTCACTACCCTGTTCAACCTTTTCCTTACTTCTTGTGTGCTAAACTGCCACGCTTTGTTCTCCATTCCGTCCAGCCCTGCTTCCTTAGACTTTTTCAACTTCCTAATATGCTTCTCTTTATCTCTATTTTAGCTCCTCTCCATCTACCTCCCTCGTTCTTATAATCCCCTCATCTCTTTTCCGTGTATCTGATCCCTGGAATATTTTTTTTTTAATTTCTTTCTTATTACTATGTACTCGTCCATTTTCGCAGTTCTTTCTTTTCAGTTCCTGTTTTTCCTTTTTACCGTTCTTTTCATCTTTTCACATTCTCTATTCTAGCACGGCTTCACCAATCTTTTCTTCTTCTTTCTGAGTGCCTTCTATTGCATACAACCTCCCACTTTTTCTTGCAGATCCTCCCATATCTCTCCCACCGACTCCCACTCAAAATTTAACTTTCCCAACTGTTTCTGATACTTCTCTATCGCCTATCTGGTCAATGACACCCTCTTCCCTAACGACCCTTTTACCCCACCCTGCTTTCCGCAACCCACTCCTTTATCCACAAACTAAATAGCTGATGGTCTGATTCCACCTTCCCTTCCACTGCGAATTTCTCTCCTTTCCTCTCAACCTTGCATGTTTATGATCACATAAATCTTTTTTAATCACAAAAAAATAAAATAAAAATGACTATGTTTTAATACCAACGCAAACTATAAATTTTAATAATATGAACTGATTAAAAGGATACGTGCTTTAGGGTAGCTAAAAACAAAATTTAATGGAAAACTAGAAACAAATATTAAAGAAATCATTATGAATAGAAATTTTACTTTATTTTGCAATATCTGAATAAGGAATCTCAGGGCGAAGTACATAGATAAATATACTATACAGTTGATATAAATGTTTTAAACGTAATGTAGAAAAGTTCATATTTCGGATAAAATCAAAAGCGCAGCACGCGGCACGTTATGAGAATGTGTTAATTTAAGCCGATGGAGCTTTAGCAAAGAAGAATTAAGAATAACCAAATTACAGTTGTCGATGCTTTCACTTTTAAGCGCAAGAGCTAACAGTCTCGCACTCTAGACGCGCTCAAACTTGCAAATGTAGCCTGCCACGCGCAATGAGAAATTCCCTGCGCAGCGGGCAGATTTTTTCTTTCAAAATAATAAAAAATTCTTTTTATTATTTTGGTGTGGTACACCAAAAAATGAAACTTATCTGGTTGAATACACAAGAACAAAACAATTGATGACTATAATATATGAGCCTATAATGTGACTATAAGATAAATATTATTATAAGTAAATCTGTAACGTCCAGGGAAACAATGTAGGAAGATGAAACAAAACAACTTATTTGTCACCATTTCAATCATTAAGGGTAAACCGATAGAATAGGCGTAGTCTAGAATTGTAAATAGCGAATATGTAAAAAAGTTATAATAGTATAATAACCTCAGTAACTAAATAATAAAAAGTTCTTACGGATTAGTTTCGTAAAGACGTCATTTTTTCTAAGTCAGTCAAAAATAGTTGTAATTTAGTCATTTATTGTTAAAATGTGGATGCGAACAGGGAATTCCCTAATTAAAATCAATCTTCTGTAAAGTTAAAATGGTGAAATTGTTAATTATTAAAAAAAGAAATTTTCAGTAAGGTTCCTGAGTGATTATTTTGAAGCAAAAGTGTTCATTGAATGTAAAATGTAACTGATACTAGTTGAAAAAAAGTAAATTGTGTTAAAAAGTTAAAAATAACTGTTAGTATTTTTTTATAAGAACAGGATGGAAAAGCGTCCAGCTCCCATCAGGATGACTCGAAAAGTGACTGTCAATAAGGAAACTGACCCATCATACCATAAATCGAAAGAAAAGGCGCCAATTATAAAAGAATATAAATAGAGGGATGAAAGTATTAAGAATGTAGGAACTAGCCAGATAAATTCTATTTAAAAACTAACAAATTTTAATTTGTAGATTTTTGGATATTTTTGTTAATAGTATTGTGAAAGAACAAAAAGAACTTTTCACTATTTTTTCACTAAGCATTTTTCTCTTAACTTTTTCACTAATGTTTTCGTAGATTTGGTTCTAAATAGTATAGGAAAAATATGGTCTTCTATGGGTTCTCCGATTTTTAATAAATTAGCAGACATGGTAATGCAAAATTTACAATCTGAAATTTTTAACAAATTAGACTTTCAAATTTTTTGCCTATTTTAGATATGTCGACGATATTTTTTTAATTATTCCTAAAGATAAAATTGAACAAACTATTAAAACCTTTAATTGATTTCACGCAAGAATACAATTTACACATGAATTAGAAGACAACAATACTATAAACTTTCTCAACATTAGCATTATTAAAAATGATAGCAGTTCTATTTCTACTAATTGGTTTCGCAAACCGACATATACTAGTCGATTACTTAATTTTGTATCTAAACATCCTCTACAACATATAATTGCATTTCTAAAAAACTTAGTCGAAAGGTGAAGAAGGGAAAAGGGGAAAGGTTTCTTAAAAATAAAATAAAAAGGAGAATTTTTTTAAATCTAGAAAAGTGTGTAAAGTCTGAAGTGTGAAAGCGACTCTTAACTCTGTAAAGTAATTACTGAATGGTACCGCTGCAGGTCCATATTTTGCAATATTTGCAAACTTTGTTGAACTTTGTCATCAGGTAACGTTCAAAACATTATATAAGATCGTCACTTTACTTCCGAAAACACAATCTACCATCTGTTCAAAAAATATAGGCACCTCGATTTTTATACAGATTTTCATGAAAATCTCAGCAGATAAAAAATTCTAAAAATATGAGACAATATTTGTATCACAGGTGAAGGTTTTAACAATACTGATGCAGAGTTTGTAAATATTCTAGTGATAAGCGATTATTTCCTGGCTAATGTTAGGTGAAAAATTACCATAATCATATTATCATTTCCGAATACTCAACTTTGAATAGATCTAACCCAGTGGGCTCAAAATTTGGCGACGTCTTTACGACATCGTTAGGACATTTTTACGATATCTTTACGATATCCTATGTCCATGTCGTTTCAACGTCTTTGCGATATCCTAAGGACATCGTCAGATCATAAGAATTATTTACGATATCGTAAAGACACCTTAACGACATGGACATAGGATGTCGTCAAGTTGTCGTAAAGATGTCGTAACGATGTCGTAAGGACGTCGCCAAACTTGGGGCCCACTGGGAAGTCACTGAAAATAAGTTATGAAAATACTGAGAAAAAAATATGGTTTCGTTGATCCTTTTTGTACAGAATAGTGAAATTTAGAGCAAAAAATAAGAATTTATTAATAAGTTGTTAGCAAAAATGTAGAGACGTGTCATGTACGAAACTGAGGAACTTACAGAGATAATTCTTAAAGCAAATGACACATTTCTGGCTTCAGAAAGTGTTGCATGTATTTTCAATGAGCAAAAGGTTGCACTTGAATGTTTAAAACATTATTTTCTCCTGGGAAAAATTCGAAAGACTTTACGACAATCGAGGCAATTGTATCCCTTTTTTTGCATCAGGACTTAGGGACAATAGTAGTCCTCGTTACAAGCATAGTTTTTGAAGGGCGCGTTATAAAATGTGAGGCCCCAATTTGGATTATGGCGAAACCTTCAAGTGGTCAGACCTTGTAAATCATTACAGTGAAGCTGATCTACTCAGAGAGATTTAGGGGGGGGGGGGAGGTGGTAGGGAACAAACCCTGGAGAGTGCCGCTTCGGATGACAACGCTTTTGTTTGTTCACGCCAAAGTGTCGAATTCACAGTCTTTGCAGGCCCTTTTACTCCAACCTGTGGCGCGATGTCAATTCTCGAAATGGATATATCCAGCGGTGTTTCATACGAATTTGACAGTATTTATTCCACGATACAAATTCTATTTCAGCTTATGTGACTGATTCTCAAATTTGTTCAAATTTTCCAAGATAGCATTCTGGCTTTCCACACGAATTAAACAAAAAATAATAATCATCTATTTCTTGTTACAGATGTGAGTTTTGAGTATTTACCTCATAGGGAAGTCTCCCTTCAGCCTCCAAAGTCTCCCACTCTAGAGAGGCCTAGATCCAGGTCTCGTACTGCGGAGAATCCTCTTGCCGTGTATTCTTCTGACCGGATCATTGTTCCACCTGACAGGCTGCCTTCTACAAACGGGCCAGGATATGAACTTGCAGAAATGGAATTTATTCGGCTTACTTTCTGGGGGAATCCAAACAGGATATTTCAATTTGAAAGATACACTTTTCCCCGGAATACAATAGCTAAATTAAGAACACCAGCTGGTAAATATGTGCCTCCGCCCCTCAATGAACAAATTGTTATGCTTACATCCGATGGTGACGTCTATGCAATATTGGAGGCGACTGAAACGTTTGCTGGTTTGTATATGTCGTATAAAAACAAGAAACCCCGGGCGAAAATTAACAAGCGAACCAAAGATGTTACACCATTGATGCCTAATGAAGCAGATGAAGTTCCAATAGGTCGCACGCGCCCGATTTCGCTAGATTATGTTATATCCAAAATACGGATCGGAATGATATAAATAACTTGCGATTAAAAATAATGATAAAAAAAAGGTCAATGTATTATTTTTATCAAGGAGTTCAGTTTTTAGTCCATGTACCAGTTAGTTTTTTGTCACAGGTGGATTTTACTGTGGACTGATACAAAGCATAAAATAAAATCATCGATTTGAAGAAAAAACTTTGGTGATTTTTTTGAGTTTTAGGTTTTTAAGTTTTCAAAAAACGTTAAAGTTCATTGAAAATGTTTTTTTTCTGAAATCGAAGAGTGTGCAGTGTAAGATTAAATTCATTTTTGGAGCAAAATCTATAGTTTTATAAGCTAATGTCTACTATTCGAAAAGAAATACACATGTCTCAAAATTTCTATTTATTATCACTGGAACACAAACTGAACTTAAGGAATACAATAGCAAAATTTAACTATTCTTTATTAGAAATCAACTTTTTCAGTTATAAATTCAACTACTTTGTAGAATTTTTTCACTCAAACATTTAACCATTTTTGACTAAAAATTAATATTTTTTATTTCCAGAATAATTATTTGGTTGCATGTTGAACATATTGGTTGAAAATATATTTTTGTTTTTACTAAAGATTAAACGAATTTATTTAAAATTAATTTTTTTAAGATTCATAATTTTAGCTGAAAATTAATTTCTTTTATTGAAAATTTAACGATTAGGTTCTACATTTGTTTTTCTCTGACGAAACTAAGTATGTTAACTCATATTAAATTATTTCATTTTCAGTAAGAAGATCGATTTGAGAATGTTTCTCAAATGCAGAAAACAGACTGTTAAGTAGACTAATAACGCAGAATATCTTTTATTATTCAACCTTTGGATGAAATTTTATTTTTTCTAGTACCAAATGCAACAACTTGGTTTCTAAATTTTTTAAAAGTTGGATCTGAAAAATTAAATTTCTAAATGTAAAAACATTTTTTACGGAAAATTAAACTATAAAATTGAAAATTCATATTTTTGGTTGAAAATTCAATTACTTTTCTTGTTAAAAATACCATACAAGTACAATTGTACATTTTTTTAAAATTAATTTGACTCGAATGAGTTTTGTAACGGCTTAAAATTTAGGTTTCTAATGTAGTTTTTTATGCATGTGGGTACTTTTAAACATTTTAAGTTGGCGACCACAAAATGGCGGCTATAAACAATTTCAGCAGACTTTTTAAACATTTTATTTTTTGCTTTGTAATTCTTTAAACAAAAATGTTGAAAACCAAAGAATATGAACTGATGCTTTTTCACTTACCCATTTATTGATGAATTTTCATAAATAACAAACAGAAATAGCGGATTCAATATGGCGACAGGAACATTTTAACGAGATATTATATGCTATTCAAAATTAGATTTAATTTTAAGAGTCGTGCATGGGCTTAAATTAGGGTTTTTCAGTTAGTTTACAATGGTGGAAGGAGATTTATTTTTTTTTAATGTGGCTAACAATATAATGGCTACAAGCAATGTATCAGTAAACAATTTTTTTCGTCATTTTAATTCTCGCTTTGTAACTTTACAAAATTTAAAGTTTGTATAAATTTATTCTGATGAGTCTTCGGTTAACTAGTAATTTATAAATTGTCAGAAATCATGAATAAAACTGGCGAATAAATATGGCGCCAGCGACAATTCAATGAGGTATCTCATGCTGTCCAAAATTAGAGTAATTTTTAAAAGTCGTGCAAGAGCTCAAAAGTTAGATTTCTTTATGTACTTTGCGATGATAGAAAGCAATTTTAGGTTTTGTTTAATGGCGGAAACAAAATGGCGGTTAAACGTAATGTTGGTCCAAATTTTTTTTTAAATTCTTGTTTTCCTAATCATTCTACGATTTGTTAAAATGTACGAAAGTATACGGATAAATTTTATTCAAAAACTCAGAAAGATAGTGCAAAATTAAGTCAATTAAAAATGGCGTAGTCAATATAGCGAAATATGAACACGACTAGAAAACTCTGTGGTTTATTTAAGAAACCTTCTCCTAATGAAAAGTTTTGTTAAAAAATTGAATTCACCCGTTTTTATCAAAGCTTCTTGTGCTTAAACCCTGAATTGCAAAAGAAAATTTACGGAGGAGTTGTTGGTGTCGCACTAGTAGTTGAAGTAATTTGTATGTCCAATTACATGGGAAAAAATAATAAGTTTGGATTGAGCTTCGGGACAATCTTTTAAGATCTACAAGAAAAGGATGGTTTTTGAATAAGCCATTTTTAAATTCGAGACATGTAAAAATGTAAACAGGCAACATTCTTCTTTTTGAAAAGATAAACAAATTTTTTTTCATCTCACTTTTTGATAAGATGCATATTTTTCATTTTATTTGTGAAAATATAATATAAAATAATGAATTAAATTTTACGGTCAAACTATGCGAGGTACGAAAGAAATTATTTTATAGGATAGGATCCAACATGCGCAAATGTATGGCACCAAAAAAGGTACTTCAAGTACTCTAGTGAAGGATATATTGTAAGGGCATTCAATGAAATACGTAGCACTTTAAATATATCTGTGAAGTTTCTTGAAGAAAGGGACCTTAGGGTTAAGAAATCTATATTCAGATTTTTTATGATATTAATAGTTTCAAAATCGCTCTTTCATATTAAAAAAGAATCTAATTTTTATCTGCAAAATTGGATTTGTTATTGCGCTGCATAGTGAGGGGTGAATCGCCTGTCGAAGCGAGCGGACGGACCGAGAAATCTAGCCCCACCACTTTCTACAAATATTTCTCTTCTGTTTGCGTGTGACTCTAGAGCACGTCTGATTCGCTGAACGCGGAGTGACAGGATGCAGTCGTGAGTGGAGGGGATGAGTTCCGGGGATTGTCCGTACTCCCTGAGTGGCTGACTGCGACCGTTTCTTCAAACGCCTTTACTGAAAATTTTTTCTGTTAAACCTAAGGTCCCTTTCCTTGCAGAACATCACATCTGTCTCCTTCTCCCCGGCAAACATGGTTACAGAACAGGTTTGTAACTGTTCTAGAACACAAAAGAACGTGTTTTAGATGAGGTTAGTATACGGTTTTAAATATGCGAGTAACTGTGTCATCCCCCATACGCTAGAACAATTCTGTAACAGTTCTAGAATGCTGTGACATGCGATCTGTAACATTTTCATAACAATTCTAGAACTCGGTTACCAGTTTTATTTAACATTTAACATTTCTAGAACAATTCTAGAACTCAACTATAAATTTTGCATAATAAATCTGTAACAGATCTAGAACGCTGTGACAAGCGATCTGTAACATTTATAGATCAATTGTAGAACTTTGGTATGCTGCTTTGTAAAAAATCTAAGGAAATTCTGTAACAGTTATATGCCAATTCTAAAACTGCTATGTTATTTCAGACATAACATGTCGGAATATCCTGATAGGCGAAAGTTTTTATATCCCCATGGATATATTTTGATCCGAAGCACCGCGTACACAGTCCCGACTAACAAAAATGATACGTCCGAGATATCCACATTAGGGATATTTGCAAGGTTCAGCCCTTGTCCGAAGTGCAAGGAAAGAGCCGCGTCCTGGAGGAACCGCCTTGTTGATCACGGCGCCCTCTGCGTCAGGAAAGTATACATTTCGATGCTTCGGCTCCTGTCTTAAACACTCGACCCTTCATTTCAATGTCGAGAAAAGCAAATCGCTGCGCTCCCCGGCGTACTTCGGCGGAATCACAGCTCAAGGTGGCAAGATTCAAATCTTCAAATAATAAATTGAATCTTTTTGTGTCAAATCTTTTACCCATGAATCATGATTCATCATTTATACCATCATGAGTTTTAGACACATAAATATACGAACTTATTTATTAAAGGTAGGATCGAATAATTATTTGTTTAACATAATAAATAATAATAAATAACGTACGATATCAAAATTTGATTGAGTTTCCATGTATGTTTGGATAAAGTCAGTGTTTTTCCTCCGAAACTTCTATTTTCAATATTTGCAGATTATATTTTAAAGAAGATTCACAACTTTTTCACAGCCCTAGGTTATTTTAATAATTTGCACCGGCAATAGTTATTTTTCATACCAAATCATTAGACTTCAAAGAAGATAAAAAACTGTTGTACAATGCGAGGTAAAAGTAATGGTTTTTATTGAAAATGTTGATAAGGATTTCAAAAAAGTTAAAATTTTTTGGGACATTTTAAGGCTGCGTTAACATAAATTGCCATTTATGCGATTGATTGATCAAATTGGTTTTTTAATTTTAATTTTTCTTTATTACATTTTTTCAGCGTAGACTTGAGCCACGTTATTTTTAATGTGTAGAAATAGTTCAAAGTTTTTTTTATGCTTCATAGTTTCGTTCTGATTTCTGTGAAAGATAAAATATTCCATCCTTATAAAGACTAAAAAAGCTACATCATACGGTCGAATTATAACTTAGTATTGTGATTGCGAGATAACTTTTCGCACTTTGTTTATACGTGCATAAAAAAAATAATAGCTAATCACCAACAATGCTTAGATGATAGTTGGACTAGATAGATCTAGAAAGCCAGGAATCCGATCGAAACTAAGGGTATTTTTCGATATTTTACCAATTTTTCTTGAACTTCAAAATAACTTGGGTTAAAACTAACTTAAGTGCAAAGTATATAAAATATTAGGAGCAAAATCTCAAAATAAACTTATTTTTAAATATCTCTAAAATAATTTAATGAGAGAGAGGTAATACTTAGTTATGTAGAACTCAGTGCACGTGCTCTTTATGTGTTTCAATATATTATTCTGTGAACTTCGATAAAAAAATATATTTTAGTTTATGCTTTGTTTCTTTTTAAATAAATTTTATTTAGAAAAGGCAACACGGTAACACAATTCTGTTTTCCCTCTATTACTTATGAAACTAGCTATTTCATTATTTTATTTCAGGAATGCAACCCCTAAAGTTCCGCTTTCTTTGGTACAACGTTGAGGGGAGGTTTACATGGATTTGGCCAAAAATACATCAAAGTTTGATAATTTATTGTGGGATAATGAAATGATATAGGAACATCTGGTTTTGACAGTCAAATG
>NC_046657.1:76974872-77001472 GCF_010883055.1 Belonocnema kinseyi | reverse complement strand
ATAAAAACTTACCGACCCGCATTCGTTCCACTAGATAAAAAGCCATCTGGGCCCACGCGGCGCCCGAGGCAGCCCGGGCAGCCGAGGTAGGTGTGTTTGAGATGCTCTAGCTCCAAAAGTATTTATGATACAGAAAAATCCTTTTGCATACATATTCTACGCATGTCTGGCTTTCATTTTTTGTAAAAAAAAAAAATCGATTTTTCCAAAAAAATCCATGTAAACCTCCCCTTGAGGTCCTCATGGTGTCGTTGAAGACCCCAGCCATAATTTTGTATTACGTAGACGCTTTTCAATATTTCAGCGTAAAATTTTGTTGGCTAGAACTTTGGTGCTAGAACTGTTAAGTAACAGATCTTAATTTTTGTTCTTCATTTATTCTAAAAAACATTTGTAAACGGATTCTAGAACTTCTATATACACTATTAAGGCATAGTTCTAGAACAGGCTTTCATCAGATGTTGCAGAACGTCTGTGATTGCTCAGTTCTAAAACAATTACGTAACACCTGTTCTGGAACAGTTTTTAATTTTATTCCCTGAATCGCTTTAGAACACACTTGTAACATGGTTCTAGAACTTCGATATAACACTATTACTGCACAGTTCTAGAACAAACTTGGAAAAAATGTTACAGAACGTCTGTGATTGGTGAGTTCGACAACAATTACGTAACAAATGTTCTGGAGCAGTTATTAATCTTTGTTCCTAATTCGTTTTAGAACGCATTTGTAAAAGGGTTATAGAAGTTCGATATAACACTATTAGGGCACAGTTCTAGAATAAACTGAAAAAATATAATAGAACGTCTGTGGTCAGTTTGCTCTAGAACAATTCCGTAGCACCTGTTACCGAACAGTGCTGTCACATAGTTGGAGAACAGTTCTATCACAATTTTGCCACAGTGTTCTAGAACACTGTTACCTTTTTGTTCTGACACAGGTCTGTCATAATCTTGTAACAACGGTTATAGAACGCATTTTTTTATCTGGAACAGTTACAGAACGTGTTTGCTGGGTCTGTTGCGCCGTCTGATTTGTGGCTACCTGGCAAGAGGGTTCCAAAATATTTAGTAATGCAGTATACTAATGACATGGTTGTGTAGTGAGCCGATGCTTTTCTCAAATCTAAAGGACCCATGATGGATATCCTCTACCTTTTTACTGTATTTGTTCTATAATTTCGTTTCGTGAAGTTAACTTTACGAGAAAGTGTCATACTAGCATTTCAAAAAGATGATGTTTAGTGGAAAAAAGTACGAATTACCCGGCGACTCATATTTACAAGATCCACAATACTATAGCCTTCCTATTGTGTTCCACTGCTAACTTAAAAACGTTATTACTTCATCAAAACAGAAGCTGTGCATTTTTGGATGAAACCGTGGGCATGCTTATTAAATTCCGCGTCGATTGGCATGGAATTGAGATATTTTTGCACGTTTGAATAAAATAGACTGCGTGAGATGTTAAAAAATTGCAAGAATCTCTCAACTTTTGTTGAGATTTTCTTAGTTGAGATTTTTCTAAGTCTGGACATGCGTTTATTTTAAGCTGCAAAATTCGAGAAATTCTTCCACTACATGTATTGGAAGTTTATTTCCGAAACGTAAGGTAAAGCTGCAATACACAATGTTGCAGTTTCCAAATTCCGGCATTGGTATGCTACCTAACATGTATTGGAATTTCATAACACAAGTATAGTATCTGGATATCTCGACATCATTTGAAGCGCAAAATCAGAACAAAAATTGTAAATCATTTCAGATAACACTTGTTTCTGTCAACAAAAAAAAAATGCTGATGGAGCCAAAACTTTTATCAATGTATAGTGTATGACGCGCGTATTTATGGAATTCAAGGAATTCATCTATTCACTAAATTAATGGAATCTACGGAATTTGAGGAGTTCACGCTATGCACGGAATACAAGGAATTCACGTGATTAATAGAATTTGTGGAATTCCCAGAATTAACAAAATGAATGGAATTTACGGAATTCAAAGAGTTAAATAATTGTACAGGATTCAAAAAATTCACGGATTGCAAGAAAATCAGGAAATTCACTAAATTTACCCAATTTACGGAATTCACGCAATTCATTAAATTTACCGAATTCGCGCAATTTATTAATTGAAGGAATTTACGCAGTCAAAAGAATTTACGGAAATCAATAAATTTATGGAAATTACGGAATTCATGGATTTTAAGGAATTCATGGTATTCAAGAAATTCACATAATTAAACTACCTCGCGAGATTCAAGTTAGGAGTGCAATTCACGAAATTCAAGGACAAAATAAAATTCAATGAGTTAATGAAATTCAATGAAATCACGGAATTCATAAAATGTAGAATATTCATGGATATCCACGAATTCCTTGAATTCCATTGTTTCCTTGAATTCCTTAAATCCCTGATATGTTACATGAATTCCGTGACTTCCTTAAATTCCGTTAATTCGGTGGTCACAGTCAATCCCGCGTATTCCTTGACTTCCTTGAATTCCTTGAATATTTTGAATTTCATCATTTCCATGAATTGCATAAATTTCTCGATTTCCTTTAATTCTATGAATTCCACGAATTGCATGATTTTTACGAATTTCTTGAATTCATTGCCTTTCAATAATTTCGTAAATTCTTAAAAATCCATAAATTCTTTGCATTCCATCAATTTCGTGAGTTTCTTTAGTTTCATGAATTCTGCAAATTCCGTGACTTCTGTGCACTTCATAAATTCCTTCACTTCCACGAATTTGTGAATTCCATGAATGTTATAAATTTCGTGGATTTAATCACTTTCGTGAAATCCTTATATTCGGTAAACTCCGTGAATTCCTTGTATTCGATTTATTCCTTAATTTTCTTATATACAATTTTCGAGGTAAATAATCATTTAAAGTAAATGAAATTAATTTTTTAAACGATTTATTAGGATTTGTAATAATATTTAATTTGCATAATGCTATAATGTAGCAGTTTTTTTTTTAATTTTAAACTATTTGTCTGCTTTCAACTTTTAGTGAAGCAATAAATAGTTTAAGTTAGCGAAAATTAATATTCAAATAAACTGTCATTCTTTATAACTACCGGAGTTTTTATTAATGTTAGATAGTAGCGAACTTTTATGAAATTTTTCACTTCTTACCTATTTTTTACTTAGAAAAGTTATAAATAATTCAACTTAGCAAACACAGCTTTTTAAACAATTTATTAACGTCTATAACTATCTATCTCTTTTTAAATTAATTCTAGAATGCGGCTTTGTCGAAAATGTTTAGTTTTGCGTTCACTTATTGGTTATGAAAAAATAATAAGTGAACCTCAAAAATAATCAGTTTTCGAATAGTTTTGTATTTTTTAAAGTGAAATGTCTTTGCTCTTTCCCAATTTCAAACAAAAATTAATTCTAACAAAATAGCTATCTCACACAAGATACAAACGCAGAGAGTGAAATAATTAGGAGTAGATGGGAGGACAAGGTCTATAAATGACTTGTACTAGTTTCGGTTAGAATTATAATAAAAAGTTTATTCTTAAGCGTAAAAGAAAAAATTGTATTGCACATCATTTAGTATCAGCCCCCTAACCTCCTTGCCTGAAGATTCTCTGGATATTCCCTACGAAATCACGGGAACCCATATAGAAAATTTAAAGAATATTCAAAATTTCAATTTTATTTAAAAAAATATGAGTATGTATTTAAAAGCAGATAGCAAGAAACAATAGTTCAGGACTGTTATTCATGCAGTCTGCTTCAGTCATTTTCAGTCCATGGCAAAAATGTCGCAGGACATTCGCTTCCGATCGCAATACGAAAATGTCAAAGGAAAACAAAAAGAAGCGTTTATCTTTTAAAGAGACATTAAAGCTTTCAGACGAACTGAAATCAGGTGTCTCAAAACAGCCTATTTTTCAGAAATGATTTTTTCAACGGAAAATGTACAAAAGAAAATGAGTTAAATTGTTATCTTTTTCAATTACGATACCATTCAATTTACAATGCACAATTCAAAAATCTTTTAATATAAAAATTTTAGATTTTAGATTTTTATTTTTAAGGCCATGTAACGTGTGAGTTACGTGAACAGATTTGTACCTTACTGAAACTTTTTTTCTACGAAGTGAAAGATCGAGTTGAAAATTTGGGATACTAAACAAGAAGCACCATGAAAGGTGGGTCTGGTCCTACATCTCTATGAGTATGAATAGTCTATTTCTATAAAATTAATTTTTTTATTTTGTCATAATTATTAAAATTTCCAACTTGAAACCCATTTTAACCATTATACTTATTTTGATAACAAATTTATATTTTGGTTGAGATTCAGTATAGGTTTTTTTTTGTTGGGGCTTTACAATTCAAAAAGGATTAGCTGGGAGGCCAATAAAAATTTTTACACAATAATTATACAAAATGGGTGCATATTATTCTTCTTTCTTTTGAAAATCTGATGTACGATTCAATGGAATAATATACTTTACCTTTGCTTTCAGGCGCAGCCTGTCATTTCTGCTTAATCTCAAGTTCACTCACCCTTCCAATTTTCTAAATTAATCCAAATGGGTGCATTCTGCATTAGAAGAGGCTTCAGCAACCCAGCATAAATCAGAGTTTGTTCTGGTACTTGTACATAAATAGCTGTCCTTCGAGGCCAATATATTTCCTCGTGCACTACAAGTGGCTCAAGATCTACTTCATAAAGTGCGTCGTCTGTTTTTACAAAACACTTGTATCCTCGAACGTTGTCATCAATTTGTGCAGAGACCTTCTCTTCAAATTTCGCTCTTAGATAAAGGCGTGATCCAACAGGCATGTACAGGAAAACTGGATAAGGTGAATCTACTTTCTCATAGGCAGTTTGCACAGGCAACCAACTGGGAACACCATGCACGAACTGTACCATGTGTAGAGTTCCACTAACTACACGATTACCTGGCTTTTGTAGATAAAAACAGCTACCTTCAGGAATATCAATATGATCTTGTGGATATGCTAAAACATGTCCTCCACGGATTCCTGTGGGCTGTGTGTTGCCTATATTTTTAAGGAAAAATATAGATTTATCAATTTCCTGTGTTTTCGAAAAATAGATTTGGCTAAGCTAGTGAATAGAGGACTATACCAGCCGCTTGGTATCGCTATCGGTTATAGTCCAAATTCAGCGAAACTTCAATTACGAAAAAGATCAAATATTTTTTTATACAGATTATTATTAAAAGTTAGTATAATAAATTTAACCTTTGCACTGTAAATGGGGATTGGTGAGACCCGAAAGAAATTTTCTGCGTCAGTTACACCAAAACTATAGAAAGGTCCAAGTCTTATCCCCACCCAGAAAAATTGTACGCAGATAGAGAATCGAAGGGCGAAGGGACAATGCTTCAGTGCTATTTGAACGATTACAGTGAAAAGTTGAACCCCAAGTCGGGTCTGAAAGACCCCCATTTACAGTTGAGGTTTACTTTTTCTTCAGGTAAGTAAAACATTTTTTTTTCTGTTTTTTTTTAGTTATTGGTACATTATTTTACTGTATAGAAAGTTTCTTGCGATTTTACAATGTTTAAAATATTTTCTAGTGGCATTAATAATGGCGCGTCGTAGTTGCAGAGGAGGTGGTGCTGTCTCTTCGTCTTCGAACAGAGGTGGAATACTTTGGCAGAGATAAAAGCGAAACCATATTTTTAAATTATTTTTAAGTCATTTTTTAACTTAAACACCTGTTTTCATGAATAAATGTGCATAAAACCAAAGGAAATTGTATATTTTCTGTCAATCATAACTCTTAACATAGGTAAATATTTTTCATTAAAAATTCGCATGAAAATTAAGCGTTCCGTTTTGCAATAGCATATTTATATTTATTTTATCTTTAATTTTGAACATTTAATTTTAATTTGGCGGCTTTTACTAAACGTCTAATTGAATAATGTTACATAAATTTTTCCAAATTTTTCCTATCACTTTAACAAATAAGAAAAACCTTGGGTTTTGTAAAACCTTTTGTAAACCCCGTTTACAACTGAAAGGTGCCAAAAAAACGTTTACAATGCTAGTGCTAATTTGAACCGTTTTGAATTCCTAACAAATCCAGTAAAAATATTTGATTTTTAACAAAATGGATAATTTTCTAACCAATAGTCGAATTTTCGAACAAAAAGAGTAATTTTATAATAATAAGATTAGATTTCTATTCAAAAATACGAATTTTGTACCATAGTATGAATCTTCAATCCAAAAAATCAATTTATATTGAAGTAGTTAAACTTTCTACCAAGAAGATGAGTTTTTAACTAAAAAGGATAGAATATTAACCAAAAAAGTAGTAGTCGATATTTTAACCAAAATATGCATTTTTATGAAGATATTTAAATTTTCAACTAAGAAATAAATCATCAATCAAAGAAATTAAAGTTTACCTTTTTGTTAAGATTATTTTTAAACCAAGCGGTTAGTAGAAAATGCGTCCTTTTTGGATTGATAATACAACAAATTAGTTTATTTTTTCTTTTCTTGTTTCTTTTTAATTTGTATAAAGAAAGAAATTTTGCATTTATCTAGTTTGAATTCGAACGAAACCTTGAGCAAAAGAACTAGAGCTACCGATACTTTTAAGATCCCTACAATTTCAACAATTTTTTGGATCATGCTAATTGCACATGAAATTACATATCAAGCTGAAAATTTTAAAAATAAGGAAAAGGGACTAAGGAACATTTTCGTTGAATTTTCAGCTAAAAAAGACATTTTTTACCCGAAACTAGACAAGTTTAATATTCAATTAAAAATCAAATTTTAACAAAACAAAAAAAAACAAGTTTCAATCTAGTATTTCAATTTTTAACTGAAATTAGAAGTTTTCAAACAAAAATGAGCATTTTCAACCAAAAAGATTAATTTTTGACAATAAAAGACAAATTTTCAATAAAATAATATCAGGGGGCGTAACTTCCGATATATTGGGAAAATTAAAAAAAGTAGGGTGGTTGGTTGCAAAATTTATAGTAACTTTTAAAAAACTGAAAGTTTTTTCTTTAATTCAGATAAGTGCAGCGAGGTATTTTTTTTTGCTTTGGAACTTAACTATAACGAGTTACCATATAAAAAGTTACTTACTCATCCCATATTGTTTTGATGAGCCAATTTGTCGAATGGGAGAAGATCGCTGACTCCGGCGATCAGGCGATCTCTGACGCGGAGAAAATCCAGGTGGATAGTCGCTTTGCGAACTTAATTCTGTAACATCAAATAGAAATGGATGTATTTTTAATTTTAAGTACTAGCACTGACAAAAAATGATAAGGAAGTTGCATTTTCATTTAAGCGTAAGTATTGTAACGCTACAGATTTTGAAACGCAAAACATTAAATGGTGAATATTAAATAAATAGATGTCTAGCACTTCAGAAATCTCACGATGGTCCACGGCACAGTACGTTAATATTTTCATTACTTCATTAAAACTGCTTGGTTTTTGATTTTTCTTTTTAAGGTACGTATCACTAAATCGGAATAACGCTCATCGATGGACTGTTGCACTTTCACCAACCTAACATATATAACCTTTTCAGGTAAATTGCCATAGAGATGCTGAGAGCCTGATTTGCTCCAGAAGAGCCATTAGGTTCTACAATTCTTCTATATTGCGTAGAACTATACAAGGATCCCGGATACAATGATCATGATTCTCAAGAAATAGTCCGTTGCTTACATAGAAGAACAATCTACGAAAATTTAAAAACTAACGATTTAATTGTTTGATCAGGTGTAGTTCTTCATTTCAGTCTAAGAAAATGAGGTGCAAGTATCCCAAATCTTTCCAGGTTTCAATAGAAAATAAAAGCACTTCCGCCAAAGATGCTGGGTCAGTCTGATATCTTGCAGTTTTCCCAAGGGTGCTTGAGAACAAAAAGGGAGAAGGAATGATGAATTATTATCAAAAATAATGACTAGCAAGTGTTCGTTTGATCGTGCATTTCCCCATGGAAAAATTACTCAAAAAAGTTGTGAATCATGAATTTGAATCTGGACATTGGAAGTCATGTTCTACTGTCTGAAAGTCCTCAAAAATGTAAATAAGTTCCGAATACTCTGGCATTTGGCCTCCTTTTTGAAATAGATATAAATTTTTCGTCAAAATGAGACCTTGTTTATTGTTTTCCCACATTAAAAAACTTTTCAAACATCAATACCATTCTTTACACTGGAAGTAACGCAAAAAGAAAAATTGTATGTTCTCTTTCATAAACAAAAAACTAGCCCGAAAACTTTCACAGTATCCATTCCAATTGTGCCACCGGAACCAGTCCATTATTTGCTGAGTCACAAGCCAACGGAAATATTTTGTTTGAATTACGTAAGGTTTAAATTACTCAATAAATGACATAAGTAGGTCAAATAAGAAATAATGATTTTCAGTTCTGGACATCGATTAAAACCTCACCGAAAACTAGAAGCTACATTTTCTCCGTGCTACATTTTCTGGAAAAGTGGTCCATGTCCATGCTAACCTTCGAGAAAATGCTTTGAATGTCCTGATGCGCCATCATGCATGCCAACCAAAGCTTACAACAAAGTATCCTAATGCGCAATTTTGTGTGTTACTGTGAGTGTGAGATTGGCATCTAGAATATTCTTGATGTGTCCTGATGACGTTACAGAATAATAGTATTAATAATAACATTGCTTTCCTGTAGATAAAACATTCGTTTAATGCGAAAATGATGCAGGTTTAGAGGTGACATTTATTTTGGAGAGCTACGTATCGCATCCTCAGTGATTTTATTTCTTTGTTCTGGTATCAAGTAGCGAGCTAGCGCAGACTAGAGATGACAGCCGGACGCGTTTAAAGTTTTAATTTTAGAAGCATTCATGCATCGGCAGTCTAAGAGTCCACGCATTTATTTAGGACTCTGCTTCTGTTCTCCACAGATCACTTCCTTTGACTGTTAGCAAAAGTGCGCGCTTTCTTAATAACCTTTTTATCTTCACATCTTAAAACATAGTATACTTACCTTTTACTTTAGGTATCGTCATTTCTTTTGTAAATTTTTCATTTTAATAAATTGGCGTGTAAAACTTATAGCACATTTGACGGAAAATGAAGGTCCTTGTTTACGTAATGTAACAGCATCAAGTTCATTTCTGCCCTGTATAACGTATCTGTAACGAGTTACTTAAAAAAGAAAGTTACTTACCCCACTCAACATGTTGGCTCGTAGAAGATAGGCTCAAAGAAGATTGTTTTCGCCGGCGAAAGAGCAATTTCAGGGGTGGTTGATCTTTAGGAGGTGAGTTGCCCTGCGAACTTAATTCTGTAAGCACAAACAAAAATAGATGAAATTTAAATTTTGAATACTGAAACTGAGAAAAACTTATTGCAAAACTTGCAGTTTCATTTATTTAAACCTGTGTATTGTAACGTTTCAGAATTCAAAAACCTTTATAGGCGACACAACTCAAGTTGAATATGTTATTCTCCTTTAACATTAACTAAAGTTGTATGTTAAAGTACCAATTATTTATGTTTGAATGTAATAAACACTGCATTCTTTAAACATACTTGTCAGTGTTCAGAATTTATATCTAGTAGGAAATTTTAGATTATAACACACATACTACATACTATAGAATATCCTTAGATCAGGGAGTGTTTAAATTGTCTGCCGTTTGCGTAGGTTTCACAAAAGATCCACGAGATCGTTCCAACCAGAAATTACCATTATTGTTATGATTACCAATAAATAACGCGTAAACTATAAGTAGTAGCTCAAAATCGATTTCACTTTATAATATGTGTATTGTATTACAGCGTACTATGAACGGAACTCAAAGCTCAAAAATGGTATCCATTGCCACCTATCTCTTACGGTTAACGAGATAATTGTTGCTAAAAACAAAAACAACTTAATGCTCCATGTAGGTCCCAGTGGAACTTTCCGTGCTAATCGTGTATTGATACTAAAGCAAGATTCTTCCTTTAGTTACAGGTGAGACTATGAATCGGTGTTGTGTACCCTAGCGAAACAAGTGGACGAAAAGGATACTCTACCCGATATCCTTATATCATCCATATAGTATCCCTTCCGTATCATGTAAAAACTGAAAAAACAGCAAGATGGGCAGTTAGCTTATTGCAATTCGGATTCTACGTTAAATTTTACATTGGAATGTAACGAAGTAATTGCAATAGATTTATTCAGCTTTGAAAAATATAAAAATTATAATACCTATCATTTAGATGAGCAAAAGGCGGCTTCAATCACATCTTCTCTTAGTAGCAGTTGATAGTCGTTATTCGTCCGTAACTAAGAATTTTAGCTGGGTGCTATTAAAAATACTATTGCATTTACTCCATGACATTCTAATGGAAAATTTAATGTAGGATCCGATTTGACACCAGCTAAATGCCCATCTTGCTGTTATTTAATTTTTTGTAGTATCATACGAAGGTAACTATGTGGATTCTATAAGGATACGCTGTGGAGTATCCTTTCCGTTCACGCGGTTCGTGCAAAGAGAGCAAGAAAGACGGTTTAAACCACCATATGGGTCTCCTTGTGTACAGAAGATGAAAGAATAAACATTAAATGATCAAGTCAAATACACATATTTTTATATGACCACAAATTTGATGAGAAGTCAATTTACCTTTCACTCTGAAAGAATGCAATTTCTGATAAACAACTAAAAATTTATATTTCCCAAAACTGACAGAAGTTTCAAAACATTATGGAACAAAAGTAGTAAGCCATTAAAAGGGGATGTAAGTAGAAAAATGGTAAGTCTAGTCACTCAAATTACACTTACCAACGAAATCCAGATAAAACGACAATATTAGGATTAGAATGCAGCAGGAAATCTTCATTGTTTCTCTTGGTATTAGGTAGACTTTGTAAATGTCGACTGAGAAATTTCGGAATGTCTGTAGTGACAGATAGGCTAAACTTCAACAGATTACTGTGAACTCATTTGCACCTTTGAAATTTTAGATACTGTAGCAGAAATTGCCACGTTTCGTGAATAGACCTCTTTGCGCATGTGTGATAAAGGCATGTAAGTCCTGAGTGAACCTTTAAATTCATACTTTAGGAAATTTCTGTTTTTTTAGATAAACATCCAGTCATAAAATAATCACGTGATACTCAAGAGCGAAAGCGAAAAAAAAAATAATTTATTACTTTGGCGTCAGTAAACATTTAAGTGATTGTTATCCTATCATATTTGTTCAAAGTTTCATGATTGCGTGTACTTTTATTGCTATAGCGTAAAACTTCCAAGTTAAACGTTTTTTTTTTAAACTCAATTTTAAAGCGCATAAACTAGATTTTCACCAATTTATTCGTATTTTCAGAAACTTCCACTAAATAAATGAATTTTTAACCAAATGTATTTGAATTTGGATTTGATAGACCGGATCTTATAATTCCGAGGAGCGCTTCCACGCCGATTTTGGGCTAAGAGTTATTGACCCCTGGCCTTAGAGTTAAGGAGTCCCATGATGGTCGAAAGAATAGTTATTGTATTACTCATTCTGATGAAGCTGTTCATACAGATCCTACTATACACAATATTGATACCGAACATAATTTTTATTTGGCTAATTTAGAAATTCTATCATTGGAGAATAATAGAGCTCGTAGAAAAAGAGTTGAAAACTTTTTTATTAACA
This sequence comes from Belonocnema kinseyi, assembly GCF_010883055.1. NCBI lineage: Eukaryota > Metazoa > Arthropoda > Insecta > Hymenoptera > Cynipidae > Belonocnema > Belonocnema kinseyi. Next base: position 76,989,802 of record NC_046657.1, on the reverse strand, counting down.
ATGTACCAAATACTGTTAACCCCAGATATGAAAACAATTTATTTCCTGACACTTACAAACGTCTTCTAAAATGTCGTCTTTTTATTTTTATAAAGTTTCATTCTACTTTATCGAACCATTTATAGCTTTATGTTTTTTTATGTTGAATTTGCGTAAATTCCTTCAGTTGTTCAGTCATACGTCTTCCCATCCCAGTGGAAATTCGGGCTTTTGCCATTATTTATTTATATTTTTATTTGTGTTCTGTTAATATTTATTTGTGTTAAGTCATGTTTTTTGCTTTCTGCTGAATTTTTACTCGGAATTATTTTTTGATTTTTAACATGAACAAAGTATATTGGCTTTTTTCGTACGGATCTTCCGTTTTCTTAACTGTTATCAATATTTATTTCTGATTATGTAGGTTAAAATATAAGAGTCTCCTTTAATGAGGCATCACTTCTCTGTCTTATTTTTAAAATTTAAATTATTATGCCTTATTAGTTATTTTCTTCAATGAATATTTTCCAAATTATTTGAAAGTTTTAAATTCCTGCTTGGTTGCAAACATCAAAACTGTACGCATCAATTCAAGGATAGAATTCAAAAACCTATTCAGATTTTTAAAAATCAATATTTCCTTCGAATATCAACGGTAAGAATTGGTTTGATGAAGCAGTTGTATACTACCGGCAGTGCTACACCAAATTTTCTTATTCCAAGAGATTCTATGGAATTGCAGTTTTGTCGACCGCTACAGCATGATGTATCTGACGCCATGATGTATCTGACACCATCAAGAAAATATTTAGAGACATAGCTAAGAACAGCGACAATAGCCAATTTTCTTTGAACAAATTTAAAAAAAAATGTACGAAAGTCCCCCCTTACCTTCACCAATTAAGTTTAAGTTGAAAGAGATTTCGACAGAGATTGTCGAAATTACCAATCAGTTTGGCCGTGAGCGTATTGTTTCATTCCTAAATCATCAGCTCTTTCTTCATTCGTACCGTACCATAAAGGAAAAATACCGACAAGCTAAAAGAGCGAGAACAGCTTGTATCTAAAGCAGCATCCATTATCAATAAAGATATAGCTTCGGAAATTTACGATACCAATTATTGCCCGAACACCGATACATTTTTTGATGACGCAGGCCAAGATATTTCTTTGTTAAATCTACAGGTATCACTCAATCAAAAATATGCGATAACACGCACTCTTGATGGACTCATTGTATTCCATGCTATGGAATTTATCGAATGCAGAACACCGAACTGAGAGTCAACAAAAACCTCCCGTAAAATCTTTTTGATTACAAGTTTACCTTCGCTATTTGTTATTTGCGATTTTAGGCAACTTCCAATAGAGATTTTTGAGGAGGAGCCCTCTCCAGCAATAAATTCCCTGCAAAAAGACTCATTGCTGAAATAACTAGCGAACCTATCATAGCAAAGACCTCAGATATTCTGTGAATGCTTGCAAAAGGTGACATTCCCAAACAAAAACATTCCCAAACTTCGGTTGCTTGTACGGTTTCATGACCAATTTGACGTCACAAAGAGACTAAGCCTTGTACAAAAAGGTTCGCGATGTCCTCTCTTATAGTCTTTATCCTCGTCTCGAAAACGATGTTTTTCATCTTTGTGGCTTCCATTTACTGTATCGTATGCGAGATGTATTGGATACATCATGTCCGAGAACAAGTTTTTAAGAACTTCTTTCTGTTATTATCAACGTCCTGAACACGTTGGAAATAATAATTACTGGACATGCCTACGCAAGAGTTATGAGGGGTCATTTTTTTAGTAAAAGGTCATTTAGATAGAGGAACATTCAGCGGTATTGTAAGCAAATTCGAATGGGACATTCGAAATTTAAAGAGAGAATGATGCTTTGTGGCTAGAGTATTTCCGAATTGTATCTTTATTGAAGGATCTTACTGAATCTGAACGAATTGAGAATTGGGAATTACAGTCAGTGAGGCTTGAGGCGAACTAAAGCTGCCACATCATACCTGCCATTCAAATGACCCTTTTCTATTGTTCTCCGCTGGTCTCGATCTTAAAGCTGGACAGGACGCTGAGGTTTTCAACCGGCGGCTTCTATATTATGTTACAGTAGTAAATTTAAATTAAATCGTGTATGAACTCTGCTCAGCACCACCATGGAGGTCGGGTAAAAGGCGCGTTTTTTACGTGGTGAATTGTAATATGGTAACACGCCTTCGACTCGACCTCCATGATAGTGTGGAACAGAGTTCGTACACGATTTAATTTACATATACTACTTTAAAATAATGTAGAAGCCGCCGGTTGAGAGCCACAGCACCCGGTATAGCTTCGACATCCAGATCAGCGCGGAAGAATAGAACAAGGTTGCTGAGAGAGCAAGTAAGATGTGGTACCTTGACATCGCCTTATGTTCTTAGCGTATATCGAGAAAATGTTGCTCATTTTTCCACGCTGCCGGTCACTTCTTTTACGCACTGAATAGTCAACTTTACCTTCAGTTCATGAAAAATCCTCTCGTTCGAATATTTTTGGCGTGCAGAGAGCACAATAGCTTTGTTCGAAAATGTAACTTTACTTTCATGGTCGAGGATACATTGTCAAAATTTTAGCGAAGTTCATTCTATGATCTCTGAACAGGATGTAGATGCTCGAGCATAACGAATCAAAAGAAACGACGAGAACTAAGAAAAATTGACATAAGGGCTCACAAATCATCCCTATTTTCCAGCACTCAATAAAATCATATCATTAGGAATCGGTGCATTTAGTAACGAGGATATCAATTGCGTTTATGCTATAGTAGTTGGAAAAGCCATAATGAAAGTTGCAGTGGGGATAACTATTTCCGAGCTTTTGTTAAAAAAAGGGCTTATCCCACTCTCAGCAATGCTATCAACTATTGAATATGCGGAGATATTGTTCCAGTTAGTTCTTTTTTGTTGTACCAAAGAGTTTATTTTGCCAAAAGCCCCTAAGATAACTTGAAAACATTTATGGAATTCAAACTCGCTCCTTATCCTATTGCACTCTTCGATGAGCGTGGGATGCAACAATCTTACAAAACTGCGCTGCACTCATTCTTTTCACAAAAAAAGGACGAGGTCGTGTCGAATGTATTTCGATTGACGTCTTCTACGTAGTTAACGGTGGCATTTAATTTGGCGGAGAGACTTCGGCGATCATTGAAATTCACGTCAGCCGTCATGATATTAAAAGTTTCGATGATTGTGCAGGTGTCGCCAGAAAAGTTTATGTTGAATGAAAGGAGCGAATAAAAATTAGATACAATATTAAAGGACACATTTTATCGGCGATGAGTATTAGTTGAACAGGCAAAAGAGGATGCGCACACTCTTTTAGTGGCTAAAACTATAAAGATGTCATCGAACTATGAGAACACGACGAGCACAGAAAAACTGTGAACCGAAACCGATAGAATGTCCAAAGTGATGGACTTGATCAGCCCATTGACGTAAGCCTTCATGATGCAGATGAACCGTCAGTGGAATGTGATCAGGATTCCGGAACAATGGGAATAGCAGATGGGTTGTCACGTATACAAGACAATGTCTTGAAAAACGAAGACTCTTTTGACTTGGAATATCCGTCGACTTCTGAACGGGAAAGAGTGAAACCTAGTCAGGTTTAAAATGTTACTTTCAAAATAAACTACCTATAATACTTTCCAAAAGGTATAAAGAACAAAATTCCGAGTTGCAATTCCTGCAGACGTTGTATTGTGATTTAAAGGCTTATAATTTATTCTTGAAATTAAAATATCTCGTTCCACATTGTGTTAGTTAGTAACTGAGAAAACAGTACATATAAAATCCATAACTATACGAAAAACTTCGATAGCAAGAAAAAATTATTTTCTAACACCTTGAGATTCTAATCTAGAGAATAATTATAAGAAACATAAGTTTGTTTATCATTATCGACGTATCGAAGTAGTAAACAGTGTGCAAATCTAATATGATGTTAGTACAAAGTTAATTATCACTCAATGCGATTTGCGAAAGAATTGCATTTTTTTGGCTTGTATAACAAAGTGCCTAATTTGTTTAATTGAAATTTATAGATCTTACATTTCTACATTGCCACGATTTCTTAGAAAAAAATGCCAAATTTCCAATTCCTGCAGTAATTCTAATTAAAAGAAAAACCGACATTCTGCGATAATTGCGTCTAACAAGCAGAAACATAAGTTTCCAGGACCTTCGGTATTTTCGCTGGCGACTGATTAGCAAAGTAATAATTTGTATATACTTGATAATGTTGCCACATCACAAACGTTTTGCAAATTTAATACAGGATAGAAACTGAGTTAAGAAGTACACACTTAAATTTTCAAAAATTTTTGAATTTTTGTAGAGCAATGGAGGGCAAATTTGACAAATTGATTTTTTAAACCAAATTACTGATTTTCTCACGTTTTGCAAAATTTTATTGTAGTTTAATATGTGAAAAAAACAAATATAAAATTTTTTTAAGAGCTTAGGAATTATTGAAAATTGACTAGCTATTTCCAATTATCTAGATGTGTGAGAGACCGTATTTTCAAATTGTTTATTTAACCACTATGAGAAATGAAGATTATACAAAAATTATGTAATTAGGTATATAATTTTTAGGAAAGTTATCTACAATTTCCGGAACAACGACCAAGCAAATACAGTTTAAGGTGAGTTCTGAACCACTAAGAGCAACAGCTTTAAGTACTTAGAGAAAACCGTTTTCTCTAGAGGTACCGGTTCCACGACTCTCCGGAGATGAACAACTCCCTTGCTAGGCTGGTGTTCACTGCATGGGCCGCCGAGGCTCTTCTAGAGTGCGAGGCGGGAGTCGAACCCGCAAGCTGACGAAGTGGGTCCAAAGCCTACGCTTTAGCCCCCACGAACATCGTGAAGATCGGGGGTTCGTACACCCCCCCCCCACGGGGGCCTCTTTTGTAGCTTATTGACATAAAAAAAAAAGAAGACGCAGAAGAAAGCATTGAGATAGGCATAAACTGCAGTCTGTAGGTGGTATTTCTTTTCACTAGGAAGAGATCCGAACTAAAGGGAAATTCAAATTTCTTTGCCTTTAGCAGGTCTCCTCTGGGAATAGAATATAGTTTAAAATTTTCAAAAGTTTATATATTATGAATTTATTAATTTTGAGGTTAGGATGCCTCGTTATAATATACAGACAGTTTTTGAAGCACACTTAATTTTAATTACGAAAACAAATTAAGCAGTCCATAATGAGAAATCTGTCATTTGATACCAAATTGGTGGAATTTCGTCGAGTTCATTTAATTTTTTTCTGCGATCCCATTTGCTCTTATTTTTAAACATGATTTTTTCTCTTGAACTTTCCTTTAACTCTCTTTTAAAGCAGGTTCACTCCATGAATGATCACGTGAAATTGATTGCGGTCAAATTTTCAGAAATTTAAGAAGATTGATCAATGATTAGTTCTTGTTTTTTTTTATCTTTATTATCTATAATGATATTTTGGAGTTATAGTTGAAATGGTAGAATAGAAATGTTTTTTAAGTGACCTGTTAAATTATAATTTAACAGGTCCCTAAAGAAAAACTTATAATTGTCTATTATTATTGTTTTTTACTTTCTTTCATTTATGAATAAAATTAACATTTTGCCCCCTGCAAAGTCAAATCTAGTCAGCAAGTTTGAGTGATTTTTGTATGATTGAGTTTTAGTGATTTTTAGTGTTTTTTCGAGCACATGATTGTGTTTTTTCCTTCGAAGTAGTAGGGCACCTTGGTTTTATCCCTTGTAATTCAACATACTATATTTTTGTTGAAACAAATTAATTTAATTAAATAAATGTTATTTTTTTTATTCAACAGAAATTTCAGGCCTTCAGGTGCTGCCTGTTATATCTGTTTAATCCCAAGTTCACTGCCCCTTCCAATTTTCCAAATCAACCCAAATGGGTGCATTCTTCTTTAGAAGAGGCTTCAGAAACCCCGCATAAATGATAATGTTCCCTGGTACTTGTACATAAATGGCTGCCCGTCGAGGCCAATATATTTCTTCATGCGCTGAAAGTGGCTCAAGATCTGCCTCATAAAGAGTGCAGTCTGTTTTTACGAAACACTTGTATCCGTCAACATTAAGATCAATTTGGGTAGGGATCTCTTCTTCCAAGTTCGCTCTTGAAAAAACGAATATCTTATCACTAGCAGGCATATACAGAAACACTGGATAATGTGAATCTACTTTGTGATGAGCGGTTTGCACTGGCAACCAGCTGGGAACATCTTGCCCGAACTGTATCATGTGTAGTGTCCCACTAATAACATGATTACCTGGCTCTTGTAGATAGACACGACTACGTTCAGAAATGTTAATATCGTATTGTGGATATGCTGATACATGTCCTCCATGGATTCCTGCGGGCCTTAGGATCCCTAAATTTGTAAGAAAATATATAGCTTTATCAATTTCATGTACACTAGGAAAAGTTCTCTTAGAAAAATGGCGAATACATAACACATGCCGACAAGATTTTTAACCCAGAAAATAGATTATACTTTGCTGGAGAATTTTGGCGAAGTGAATCCGAATCTGACCTCAGTATTGCTCAAAGCCTGTTTTTCCTCGAGATATTTTAACTTAAAAGTTCAGAAAATGCTGTTTTTCGTTATATTGGAGATTAGATGACCCAGCGGGCTGATTTTTTTCGTAAAATCTAGTTAAAGCATCGAAGCATTTTGGGGATACTAATTTCGTTTCTCTGGATAGAATGTCAAAATTGAAGATGGCAGATCCAATATGGCGGCTACAGCTGCCACACTCTATTGTCGCAGATTCGAGATCAGCAACCCCAAAGACCAACAAGTAACCATTTTCAAGCACATTTCGGAAATTTTAGGAACTCGCTATGAAGTGTGTCAGCTGTAGTCGCCATATTGGATACGCCATCTTGAATTAGACAAATCTGACCACATTTTCGAGATCAGCGAATCCAAAGTCCGTAAATGCTTTCAAGAAATTTTACGAAAAAAATCAGCCCGCCGTGTAATTTAGTCTCCAATATAGCGAAAAACAGCTTTTTCTGAACTTTTAGTTTAGAATATCTGGTGAAAAACTAGGCTTTGAGCAATTTTGAGACCAGATCAAATAGATCTTTGGCAAACATTTTCTAGGTCCTAAAAGAAAGAACGAATTTTCCAACGAGCTATTTTGATTAAAATTCTAAAAGTTGGAGCATTTTCAAAATTGTTGGTACAATTTTTTTATATTTAAAAATATTATTTATGGCCGTTCATAGTACTCAGTAAACCGAACAATTTAACGCAATGACTTTTTTAACATAAAGAAATGTTTAAAGTTATATCATTTACATTATTTAAAAATTAATCCAAATTCAAAATTTTAAGCGAAACTATGGCAAGATACGAAGAAAGATGAATAAAAAAAACGTGATCCACTACGTGTGGCTATGGTAAGATCGTAAAATTCTATAGAGAGGAGTTCATTAGAAGCTGAAGCGAATATTGCTTTTATTTCTGAATCGTTTGTCCTATATTAGATATTGTGTTAATCGCAAGTAGCATTTTCTCCCTTCTATTTGAGCGCACATCTCGTTGCATTAGTCGATAAAATTATTTCGAATGAAGTGTTTCGTTATAACTTTCGAAACCCGTTAATTTATTTCCTATAACTATTTTATACTTTTCTTTTATCAATGGATCTCGTTGCTGCTATAAGGCGATGTTTTGTATGCATTAGATATTTTTCTCAAACGCTATTCTGCTAGATTATCGGCATTATTATTTTAATGCCGAGCGCATGGGTTTGAATCTTGACAATGGCTCAAACTAAGGCGAGCAATTCTTTTTTAGTTGTAAAATAGTTAATTTCGGACCCCTTCAATATACAAATTATGCAGTTTACGATATATTCATCAGCGAAGTCATCTTTTTGCGCAACTGTTGCCCCCAGAATTGCAGGTGTTTAGGTAGTAAGGACGTGAAATATCGGAATAGGTCATGACAGCGGAGTCACAAAGGAGTACTTCGCTTTTTGAAGGGAATTTTGATGATGTTTCGTTCCAAATTCATAGAATGTTTTGATTTAACAGTTCATAAATTGGAAAAATTCTTTTCGCTTGAGAGCTCGAAAATTTTGTATACAAATGTATGAAATTGAGAAATCCGCGAAGCTTCTGGATGCTTTTTGGGCGGGTATATTCTTTTAATACTTTTATTGTTGCAGGGTCCACTCTTATCCCTGTTTGTGTAACTATGTGGCTGACGAACTTCACCTGACCTCTTAAAATAGAACAATTGAAAAAATTCAGAGTGCAGTTTTCTTTTCTTAATCTGCTTAAAAGTATTTTCAGATGTTCAAATCGCTAATTAATATATTTCGATCTACATGATAAATCATCGACAAAAATGATCAGCAATTCTTGTATTTCACAAGGGGCCAAGTCTATGTCTCCTCAGAAAGGTGGAGTGTTTGTTTTAAGGCCAAAGGTGGTGACTGCAAACTCTTAGAATTTTCATTCATGAATGAATGCAGCACATTGCCATGAGTTTGGATGCAAAGGTACTTGCTAGAAACTCGTTGCCATATCAAGAAATAAAACGGGATTTTATGCTTAAGTTCTTGAGATAAAACTTGAGTAGTTTCTGTGCCTTCGTTATCATCGTTCAGGGATTCCTTTAATTTACGTGCATCGAGATACATTGCAACCGATTCCCTCTATTATTTTATCATCGTAACTATTGGATTTATATACTTACTTTGAGAGCGACTTATTATTTCCAGTTGAATCGTGCGTAAGATTTCTTTCGCGACCGGTTCGATAGGCGACATTGGAATCGAGCAAGAGGGATAAAGATAAATTTATCTTTGTTTTTGAATAAACTTAATGAAAGATAAATTGATTATAATTTATTCTATTACGAGATTATTCGACCCAGAGAACGAACAAAAACATCGTAAAAAGAGGTAATCAATTTAAAAAACCGTTTTCTTTTTCGGTTTCTAATTATGCACATTTTTCAAAATATGAGATAATTTCTTTACTGATGAGTAATAATGATGAATAATGGTTCATTCTCGAAAGGAGTGAATATTCCTCTTTATCGTTCAGAAATATTAATTTCACCTTGATCTTTTTCTTGCACAATTCAAGGCTTTATAGCTAATTTATTTTCGTCATTATATAAGCTTAAAATGTCAGAGACCAAATCTATTTTTACAGTGAACTTCTTCAAAATGTCTATTCCGAAAATTCGTGTTTTAATCGAATTTGAAACTAACAGAAAAGTTCGATTAATTTCTATGTTGTTTGATTTTGAATGGGGTACAGTTAAAACTCAATTTCATGTTGTTAAAGTAGTCCGGCTACTGGGAAAGCTAGTCAAAACTATGTCCATTATTTCTTTCTGAAATTTGAAATTAAATACAACATTTGGCCAGGACATCAATTACTAAATTAGGTAACACATTTTTATGCTGTTAAATATCAATAAAATGTTTTTTGAATAACAATAAAGTGTAAATTCAAATGTTTATTTGACTAGATTCTAGCTACATTTTTGATTCTAGGCTACATTTTGCTAAAATTAAGCTCAAACATTCTGGAAGCAAGTATAAATACACAGTAATTCAAATTTTGCATTATATTTTCAGTTTAGAAAAAAGTTTTTCTAACAATATTCAACGTATTTTAAAGCCAAACTTAACCGTTTTTAGAGCCCGCGAAAGGCCTCTCGATAAGATTCCATGTCTTTTGACACGACTTTAAACAGTGATAATTCAAATTTTAACCTGGACAGGACCCCTAAAAAGGCATTATATGAAAGAGGACACATTTCTTCGCAAAAGAAACAACTAATTTTAATGATTTTTCGTCTGATCAATCCAATAGCCGGACTACCTTAAAAAATAGTTGGGTCCACAGGTTATTTAGCTGTCTGTGTTTAGTGTTTGGAACCTACTGTTTAATATCCATCACCTGGTTTCTGTGATAAGAAAATTATTTTCTTTAATTTTTTATTTATATTAGGGTACTCTGCGGCAAACTTTGTCCTAAACTTGATGCTTTTTAACGGTATGTCTGTTGAGGTGGTTAACTGCAAAATGCTAACGCTAGTCAAAGCATCCTCAACAGATATATTTGACGTTCCACATTAAATTAGCCCCATAAAAGTACCCATGATGTTCATACAAAAGTTTTGGAACCGCATTGTGTCGCTCGATGTACCCCCAGTACGCAAACTTCGAGCATACACTGACATGTCCAAGAGTCTGTCCAAAAGGCCTTGGACATGCCAAGAAACATGTCCAAGAGTTTTTAGCTCTCGCTTGCACGCTCGGCATTTGGTATAGCTTATCAATACATTCATTATGCACTCGCGGTAAACTAAGGTTCTGCTTTCTGTACACGATTTTTATGTACCAAAGGTTTTAGTATTGCTAGGCCTTGTGTAGTGTAGTTGCTTTAACACATCGACACTTCATTCGAATGCACCAAACGTGTACAGCAATGTAGAAGCAGCCATAGTAATGGTCGCCTGGATTTTATGCTTTCCAGATCATTCAGAAACCTTAATTTTTCTGAAAATTTAGCGATAACTTTTTGTAAGAGTCGTTTTTAACACATCCACAGTTTGGGATTTTGCTGGCGGTATTCTAAAATATGTATATGTTTCTCCTTTAACGAAATGTTGAATGTTACTTTCACCTTATGAGTTCAACATCCTGATCGTCATGCGATGACGCAGTTTCTAGTTTTTCATTGTGTAGGTGGACGCAGGTAAACTTATCCAGTCCAAAGCTCATGCCTATCGCTTTAGAGAACCTTAAATTCTCTTCTGTTCGGCAGGCCACATAGGTTTTCAGAGCTTTTGCCTCGGATCACAACATGTTAAAAGGAGACAAAGACGCAGAAAACTATCACACTTGAAGAGTCTTCTTGGAAGACCCCGCCATTATATATGACATGGCAGGTACTCACCTCTAAACATTCAATGGGTTCGATAGGTAGCTCATGGTTTGTGTTATCTATAACCTTCAAGCAGTCAATCCAAGACATTGGCAGATTGCGTCGATACCTGATTGAATCCTGAGTAAAACACCTCTCTAGTAGCAGGCCAGCTCTCTCTTGTATCTATGATTTTCAACTGTTGCACTTTATACCGGCTCGATAGATGTTAATGTCCTCTCTTCAAGGATTCCAGTGAATAGTTTATAGCTGGTATTCAACCAAGGTATAAGCCAATAGGTCTTGGGGCTTGACAAATCGCCGGTATTAGGAATCAATACCGTGCTCTCTTCCACCAACCACTGCGGGATGGGTTGTTCTCTGTTTATGAAAGAAGTAAGTATACGAACTAGATGTTGGTGCGTAAAAGTGAACTTCTTTCACCAAAAGTTAATACTTTTATTTTTCGCTGGCGTTTAAAAATTCTTATTTCCAGCAACAATTTTTTTCACTTCTTTAGCAGTAATTAGTGGACACTCCTCTTCTTGAAATTGCAACCGTTGTCTCTGGTTAAAGTAACGAAAGAGTGGTATATCTGAAGCGTCTTCATTTAGCCAAAAAATATCTTTGTACACTTGTTCCCAGAAGACTTGAATATCTTCTCGAAGAGGCGGATTTTCAACAAGAGATGACGTTCTTTTGAACAGACGAGAAGGATGAGTAGAAAAGCTGGAATTTTTCTCAATCGACTTTACTCGCCGTTTCAGGAGCTTCTTACCTGTTGAAAGATCTTTTATTTCTTACGTCCAGTGCTGCTTAAATGTCAACAGTTGTGATGTTGCGGATTTCTCATACATCAAAAATACAAAGTTACTTGAAAATATAGTCAAATACATTTGGTTTGCATTGAAAGTAAATTCGGCACTCCTTATTGTTATTTTTTTTTAGATTTAAGATTTATTTGCCTATGTTTACTTTTTTTGTTTTTCTTTTTATGTCGCTAAAAAAAACGCTATGGGAGCTTTAGAATTTTGCGGTCTTGAGTGGTGAATCGTGAAGGTCTCCACCACCTCACATTGCGTCATCGACTAGGGTCTGTCGTCACCTCCACCTTAGCGAGGCTTCTTCTGCATTATGACCTTCTGCGTATTCTTCTCCTAGCTCTCCCTCCTGGATTATCGTATCAGGTCTCTCTTTGACCGTCTAAAATTCGCGACATGTCTTTGGTGAAAATGGATCAAGGCGATTATTAGCTTAATTATGGATAAAGTAGGTAATTTTGCCACCTTGCATATTTTATTTTATTTATGGCTGTTGATGCCGTTTCTCTTATCTATTGTTTTAGGAGTCATGGAATCCAAAATCACATCTGCCATTCGAAGCATGGAAAACTTCCGTTTTCCACTTCACGCACAGGAGTGAATTTAGCCACCCCGCTAGCCTCGAGTTTCTAAGGATTGCTTTTCCCGCTTTTGGAGAAAAAGGAAAGAAACTTGGTCGATGACTTGGTTCAGCGAGGCAGAGAAAGACACAACGAAGAGAAGAAAATGCGATAAGGCAGACCAATGGAAACGAGCCTACATGAAGATCTCACTCTTGACCGCAGCAATTAAAATTAGTCCTCTGCGCAGGACACTTATTATTTCGCCCATCAATCACGGTTCATCAGGTTAGCATACGTAAATTTCGAAATCAGTCTCGTTTGTGAACTCAAGGTGCGAACCACGTGCTCCCCGACGATCCGCTCTTTAATTTGTACTAAGGTAGGGTTTTCATCCTTTTCTTTATGGTTTGGCCAAAGAATTAGGTCCTAATATATTGATTATCTTGTTTGTTTTTCTTTTAAATAATTTTACTCCTTGAAAAAATCATACCAACTATTATATGATTGTTATTTGTATTACTAGTATTATGTGTCTGTGAAATTTTTTTTTTAACGGAGTGCCGAGCACGAAATAGTGTGACAAAATGACTTTATTTTATATCTTAGAATTTTTAAATGTACTCTCAGTTTTCCAATATATTCCCACAAAATTGTATTAGCAGAGACCATTTCCCTTTTCCCCTTTCGATGATTTCGATTTCAAAATGACTTTATTTTATATCTTAGAATATTTGAATGTGCTCTCAGTTTCCCAATGTGTTCCCATAAAATTGTGTTAGCAGAGACCATTTCCCCTTTCCCCTATGGGCGAGTTAAACTCAAAAATGACTTCGTTTTATAACTTGAAATTTCTGTGTGCTATAAGTTTTCCGATGTTTCTTTAAAATTGTTCTGATGGAGATTATTTCCCCCTTTCCGCATGCGTTTAATTATTATTGTAATTCGGATTGTTACTTTTCCTTTTAAATTGTTCTTTTTGTTTTGTAAATTTTCATAATCTAAAGATTATAGAGACTGTAGTAAGTTAGAATCATTATTGAAGTCACGGTTCATATTATTATAAATGTACTCCTAAGTCCTTGGGAAATAATAATAATAAATCAATTTTAATTATCATTTTGAAATCGAATTTTGCCAATTTATTGAAACCCGACCCCTCTACCATCACCTAATCTTGTTTATAGACTGAGCTAACCATTTAGTTCGAATTAGAGTTGCAGCCCGATTGTTTTATTTTATTTTTATTTTTTGGTTGTTTTATAGTTCGTTTCATTCACACCACTATTATCTCTCTTATGAATTATCGCCTGCGTCTCTAATGGAGAAAATTTACAGATTAGGAATTGTGGGATTTGACGTTAAGAATTCCATATTCCTGATCTATGAAGGGACACTTTTTGAATTCTTTGTGTGTTTTTTTTGTATACATTTTGGTTATCTTGTTTTTGGGAAGTGTAGAATATTTGTCTTGAATCTGTCCCAAGAAAGGACTGGCGCTCGGCTTAAAGTGGATTTTTTTTTTTTTTTTTGAATTAATTATTTAGTAAAGGGCAGGTTGTGGGCGACTAAGAGGACCCCAACATTCTATTAGGAAAAAAATAGTGGAGTCACACAGTTTACAATTTGTGTAGTGTGTGATTCACTCTTCGTAAGTGATACGCTGGCGAGTCTTATTTAGGCGTACAAAAGGATCATTACTTCTATTTTTGCTGAGATGGGAGACCGTCTTCCGGTAGACCACACCATTTTGATTCCAGAGATTAAGTAAATTGAGGATGGGTCGACTTCCATGGGCACGTTTGACCACTTATAGCGACACTAGCGCAATCTACAAGAAGGTGGAAAACTAAAGCGTATCCATGTGTTCGTGCACGTAAATTTGTATATCATTTGAATGTGTTGCAGAAATTAAAATTACAGAAAATAAACGAATTAATTGAAATTATAGAAATTTAAGACGAAAAATGTGTAAATACTGTTTCCTGTACCATTTTTCGGCATAGATTTGTACAATTTTGCAATAATTATCCAATAAATGAAGAATTACATAAGACATGAAGTGTAACCTTTTTTCAACATTTTATTGATTCGCATTATAATAGAGAAGTGAAATCAGTGACATCCTGGCACAGTAAAACCATTTCAGTGTACTTTAACTTTCTTTATTTTTCAATGTTCTGATTTCACTGATTTCACTTCATACGGCGAGACACTACTTTTTTGAACTCAGCAAAATTTGAAGTTTGTTGTCGAAAACATAACCTCAAAGAAAACTAGAATAGTGGCGCCAAGATATTTTAAGAAAATATTGCCCCCACTTATGCCCCTGGAGTAGAGCTATCTACAAGGAGGTGGATAACTACAAAAGTATATGTGATCACACGCGCCCATGGGAGTCGACCCAGCCTGACTAAATTACGTTGCACGTCTTGCTGATAGAGAGATCTACAGTCTGTCAAGTTAAAGCGTGGGTGGCTTTACTCGCAGTCGGTAAGCTTTATCCACATGATTTTGGTGTCAAAATATTAAGAAGAGCTCCCTCTTTCATGCTTTTTGATTTAACATTCAGTTTGCTTTCAATTCTCATCTTGTTACCACGT
>NC_046657.1:76950015-76974772 GCF_010883055.1 Belonocnema kinseyi | reverse complement strand
AGGGAGCTCTTCTTAATATTTTGACACCAAAATCATGTCGATACACCTTACCGACTGCGAGTAAAGCCACCCACGCTTTAACTTGACAGACTGTATGTCCTCCTTTGCGCAAAAAGGACATCTGTTTTCTTAAATACTGAGGCGTTGTATGAGCATGTTCCGGTTGCATATTAAACCAAATGTTGTAGCAGCTCACACTGAGCTACTATTTTTCTTACGTTTTTTATTATTTAACAAAATATATAAACATTTTATCCAAATCCCGGCTCTGTCTGCTCCGTGATATGACTATATAGAGCATTTATGCCAAAAATATACAACAATGTTTAACTGTTCGAGCTCCAAATTCCAAATTGATTCCCTCTTCTGATAACGGGTAAATGTACAAGCATAATTTAATGTAGTAAAATTTAGTTTTAAAAATAATTTTTCCTACTCTTTCCTTTTACTTTTGACTCACTTCTGACTAACTTCTTCCTGCTTACTGCCAATTTACGTGCCACTCGTCACGGTACAATAAAGTGCTATTTTACTACCGCCACAAGGGCAGAAAAAGAGTGCTTATTCCGTCTATATCAGACTAAGTAATTAGTTTAAAATTCAAAGTGCAGCCTATAAATTGTTCTTTTAGGTATTTGTTAGGTCCTATTTTATAGAAAGTTGAAGAACTATAAAATTGTTGCAAATGTGCTTTCATGAGTTTTAAATATTTTCAATAATTGTTTAGTCATTGTTATTTTTAATTAAAAGCCAAGTTGAAAAGCTTTATAAAAATATAAGAGTTATTACATAGATTTTTAACTGGACCATTTTTACTTTTTATCAGTTTTAGACAGTTTTTGAATTGGTTGAGTCTTTAAAGAAACAAAGTATTGAGCCTTCTGTGAAATAAGCGAGATTAAATTTTTCACTTTAAATATATTGAATTTTGGTTCAAGAACTGTTATCTCGGATAAAAAGTGAGTAAGAAGGCATTATAAAAGAACTAGATAAATTGAAATAAAATTTTCCAATATTTGAAGAAAAAATAATATCTAGCTGCTTCTGAAAAAAATAGAATTTAATTTATAGTTGTTTCTAATTTAACGGTTTTTAATTAAAGTCTCTCGACATTTCCCTTAGAACTATTTATTGACCTTTATAAATACGTTTCATTTAAAGAAATGTTAAGTTCCACAATTTTCAGTTTGAAAATGGTACAAGCTCATTGCATGAATTAGTACGGACCTGCTTCAAAATACTTGGCCGAGATTTTGTAAGCAAGATCCAAGTGTTCCAATAATAAAAACGGGTCAGAGTTTGCGATATAAGGCACCAGATTTGGCAGTGTAGGTAGAGTTTAAACGTTTGAGCTTGCGATTATATGTTTTAACGACTGCATTAGCGAATTGTTTACTTAATAACTATAAAAAATGAAGATTACATAACAATAAGCTAAGAAATAACTTTTTTTCGTTGCTAAAAAATCGTTTTGAGTACGAAGCACCTTGCATCCTAATTAGGTCTACTTTCCAAGTTATAAAGGCACCACATCAAACATAAAACTTCTCTTGACTTTTTGTCACTTCGTGTGTTGTCTTACCTAAATGTTCCTTTTTTTTATTTTCGAAAATGCTATACCTCTGCTTATTTTCTTTTTATTCAAAAAAGTAATAGGGTCAATTGTTTATATTCTCTAGTATTATAAATGTACTAACTTTTTAAATTTGTATCAAAAACATCGGTTCAATAAATTTGATAATTTTATTATTATACTTGTTATGATGAGAATATGAAAAAATAAAGCAATCTATAATGAGAAACCTGCAATTTAATATCAGATTAATCGAATTTCGCCGAATAACACTGCATTGAATTTTTTCGCTGCGATTCCATTCGCTCTTATTTTTAAAAATATTTCTTGTTCTTGAATTTCTTAAATTCATTTAAATGCTTTCCAACTTGAAATGCCGCTTCAATGATTATACTTTTATTTTACAAATTTATATTTTTGTTGAAATGCAGTATATGTTATGTTTACTCAGCCTAGCCAATTCAAATAGGATTAGCTGGAAGGTGCATCATATTTTGCACACAATAATCATACGAAATTAGTTTCACATTATTCATCTTCCTTTCAAGAACACTTAAGTACGATTTAATGCAATAATATACTTCATATTTGGTAAAACAAAGAAAGTGAATTCAATACATGTATTTTTTTATTTTCTATTCAATCACCGTTTCAGGCTTTTAGGCGCTGCCTGTCATATCTGGTTAATCTAAACTTCACTCACCCTTCCAATTTTCTAAATTAATCCAAATGGGGGCATTCTGCCTTAGAAGACGCTTTAGCAAGCCAGCATAAATGACAGTGTGTCCTGGTACTTGTATATAAATGGCTGTCCTTCGAGGCCAATATATTTCGTCGTGTACTACAAGTGGCTCAAGATCTACTTCGTAAAGTGCGTCGTCTGTTTTTACAAAACACTTGTATCTTTTAACAATGTGATTTGTTTGAGCAGAGACCGTTGCTTCAAAGTTCGCTCTTAAAAAAACGGCTGATCTAACAGGCATGTACAGGAAAACTGGATAATGTGAATCTACTTTCTCATATGCAGTTTGCACTGGTAACCAGCTAGGAACACCATGCATGAACTGTGCCATGTGTAGAGTTCCACTAACAACATGATTACCTGGCCTTTGTAGATAAAAACAGCTACCTTCAGGAATATTAATATGATCTTCTGGATTTGCTAAAACATGTCCTCCACGGATTCCTGTCGGTTGCGAAGTCCCTATATTTGTATAAAAAAATTAATTAATTGATTACCTGTGCATTGGAAAATTACCCTTTGTTATGATAGTGAGTAGATAATTATAATAGCCGCTAGGTTTCGCTATCTGTTCTAGCCCCAAATCGGCGAAACTTCAAATAGGCCAAATAAAAACCATTTTCTTTATACACATTATTATTACCAATTAAGTGATTAATTTAATTTAAAACGCTTTTCGGTCCTTACACATGAAGCAAAAAAATTTTCCATTTTCAACAAGATATATGATTTTTCAATCAAATAGGCAAATTTTCAACAAAAAATAATAATTTTATGCTAAAAATATTTGATTTCTATTTAAAAAGTCAAGTTTTCTACTAGAGTCACTGAGAAGATAAGCGGATAAGAATAGGTTAGAGCTGAGTGCGTGCTAGAAGGTCGAAAAATAAACGTTGATCTATTTATGAAAACCATGAAATATCAATCGAAAAAATGAGGGTTTAATAAAGTAGGGCAACTTCGAGTCATGCTGTTGAATTTTCTACAAAAAATTATCAAAGTCTCAACGAAAAATACAATATTCGATATTTCAATCATAGAAGATTTTAATCCTACATTTAAAAAAAGTTGAATCGCGCCAAAAAACTAATTTCTAACCAAATATTTCAATCTTTAACCGAACAGTTTATTTAAAATAAAACAGTTGCAAAACTTTTTTTTTATCAAAATATTTCAACCTTTTACCAAGAAGTTAAATTTTAAACTACAAAGAAAAATGTTAGCGAAAAAAATAAGAGTTAATACTTTAACTAAAAGGCCAATGTGTAACAAACAAGTTAAACTATCAAATAAGAAAAAAATCTTCAATAAAAAAATAAATGTTTACCTCTTGGCTGACATTTTTTTTAAACCAAACCTTTTGTAAAAAATGCATTCTTTGCGGCTTGAAAATGCAACAAATTTGTTGACTTTTCAACACTTATTTGGTTTAAATTATTTTTGATTGTCTGTTTTGGTTTCAAGTTCAATTACTTGGGGAAAATGTGTAATACTTTGTTAAAATTTCAAATTTTTTGTAGAAGATTATTATTTAAGTTGAATATTCAATTTTTAGATTGATAATGTAATGACTTCGTTGAAAATTAATTTTTTAACTTAAAAAACGAAAATTGAAAAGTTTAATATTCAGTTTAAAATCAATTTTTAACCGAAAAAAACGAAGATTTAAATAAACAAGTGTCAACTAAGCAAATTAGGTTTACACTAAAATTAGAAGTTTTCAGATAGAAAGATGAGTTTTTAACTAAGAAGATTCATTCTTTACAAAAAACGACAAATTTTTAATAAAATACTATCTGACAGCGTAACTTCCAACATTTTGGGTGAATTCCGAATTTTATAAGATGACAAACTGACATATATTAATGAAGTGTCTGTTTTACAAGATAGAAATATTTGCGAGATTATTATCGTTAATTGTTAAAGATATGAATTAAATACCATTATATGGCTTTAGTGTTTAGTATTTTCAAACGTATTGTTGTTCGTATCTCACAACAGAGTTATGCTTGAATAATTTTTTTTCAAGTAAGATAATTACAACGAGTTGATTTTTTTTGCTGTTAAATTTCACTGTACTGAGTCACCTTCAAAAAGTTTACTTACTCAACCCATATTGTTTAGCTGATCCCCTTGGTCGAATAGGAGCAGCTTGATCACTCCGGCGATCAGGCGATCTCTGCCGCGGGTAAAATCCGGGTGGATAGTCGCTCTCAGAACTTAACTCTGTAAGATCAAATACAAATGGATGTATTTTCAATTTTTTATACTTGCACTGACGAAAAAATGATAGAGAAGTTGCATTGTCATTTATTTAAGCTTTAATATTGTGAGGTTGTATGTTCTGAAACACACAACATTCAATTGTGAACATAAAATGGATAGATAACTCGCTCTTCAGGGATGCAATAAAACTCTTCTATGGGCAGCAAAAGACATCGAGAATTGAATAACTTTGGTACATTTAGTTCTGACCACGACTGCCAGATGAGCGGTGGCAGGATCAAATATTCGCGCTACTGACCGCCATCTTGCACTGACACCAAGCTAATATCTATAATCTCTTAAGAATAATCATTACAGAGCTGCTGAGAGTCTGATGTGCACCAGAAAACCTTTAATGTTCTACAAACTCCTTCACACAGCGTAGAACTCTACCAAGGCCAGTTTAAGAAAATTTCTCCTCATAAAAACCATCAATGGCGTCTTCGCTTAAAGTGAAATAAGGCACGGTGAAGCGGGAAGGGAAGAAATATTTGTGCCAAGAGGTCTTGTTTTGATAGGCTCACTGCTCTAGAGACTCCTCAAGAACAGGGGTAGGAATCTATGTAACGAACCCTATTGCTGAAATGGCAGCAGCATCTGGCACTTTTCCAACAATTTTGTAGGCCGAAATAATAGCTATTAAAGTTTGCATGTTGGAAATCTAGAAGCGGGCTCATAAAGGCTATAAAAATTACATTTAATTTGAGAGCCAATCATAACTTAAGGCCTTTGCATCTAAAGAGTTTATTTCTAGATTAGTCTGGAGATGTTATCAAGACCTATTTAAGTTTGCCGGCAAGAGCTGAGTCAGTCGGATCTGGGTTCCCAGCACTGAAAATATTAAAGGTAATAAGAAAGCGGATGCACTAGACAAAATAGGAGTTTCACACCTTCTGATTGGCTCGAAATCCTACTGCGGTATCTAGCACACAGGAGCATGCGATATATTAGAAGGAAACCAAAAATTGCTGCATTCTGAGAATTTTATATCTGATACATAGTTTATATATACTAAGGTATTGTTAAATTATTGCGCATTAAATTAAAAAAATTAAAAAGGTTGATAGCAAAGCTTGTAGCGACTTTTAGCGAACATAAGGTTTTTTTTTTAATGAGATAACTGCAATGAGTTAGTGTTTGCTGTGTAACTTAACTTTAATGAGTCACCTTCAAAAAAAGTCACTTACCCAACCCATGTTGGTTGGCTGATCCGCTTGGTCGACTCGAAGATTGGTCACTCTGGCGATTAGACGATCTCCGGGGCGGTGAAAATCCAGGAGGGTAGTCGCTCTGTGAACTTAATTCTGAAAGGTCAAATATAAATGGATGTATTTTTAATTTTGAATACTCAGATAGACAAAAAATTATACAGAAGGTGCATTTTCATTTATTTAAGATTAAGTATTGTGGCATTGTAGATTTTGAAACGCAAAATATTCCATCGTGAATAGAACGTATATGGAACTAAACTAATCAATGGACAGCGATGGACATTGAGAATTGAATAACTTGCACTACCACCAATGTAAAAACTATAACCGTTCGAGATCAATCATTACAGAGATGCGGGGAGCCTCACTTTCTCCAGAAAAGCTTGACAGTCCTAAAAACTCATCTACATAGCATACACGAAGAAAAATCGAAGGTCTGTTTAGCAATATGAACGTGCAAACAGACCATATTGCAGGGTCGACTATAGGATAGCTCTTGAATATGGCTAAAGCGACTGTCGTCGTCTCGGTCATCTCAAGCTGGCTGACCCGATCATTGTGAAGCGTCGGTTTGGAAATCCCGGATGGTCGATTTGATTTTATCAGACATTCGACTGGGTCATATTCAATGGTCGATTCGATTATCTTAGATATTTCACGTAGTTATTTCGGATGAGCGATTCGATCATTTTTAAAGGTCGACTTGATTATTTGAAAGTGTCAATATAGATATTAAGGACTATTGATGATGGTCAAATATATATTTTTGAATTATTTTAAAACAGACTTTTGATTCTCTATGTCTGAACTTGCATGAGGTTCTACTATGTAAATAGTGGGAAGTCCTTTATCAATTGATTTCGAGTAGGCATTCCGATAAAAATCATTAACCAAAAAGTTACTAATGCGTATAAAAATCGTTACAAATGTAATTAATAAAAAATAATTATTTATTAATCTAATGTTAACGATTTTTCTACGAATTAGTAGTTTTTTTACTGATGATTGGTATAGATTGAAATCTATTCATAAATTCATAAAAGTCATCGTCGTATTCAATTAGTACAACTTCATACGAATTCAGATACAGAGTATAAAATATTCACCATAGTATTTAAAAACCTTACATAAATTATAAATTAATAAAGTATACAATATAACTGTAGTAAGACAAATTATAAACTAATTATGAAAGGGTTAAAATTCGATAAATACTTGAGATATAATTGCATAGTTTATTTTATTGAATAGAAAGCCAGCTGCTTTCCTTCTTTTTGAGCCGCCCCATTAATATTCCCTAGAACAATGTAAATAATAAATTAGCATAAAAACCATTAAATCATTTTCTTATTTAAGTAAAATAAAAGATTTCAAGGTAGAAAGTCAAATGTTTTGAAAAAAGTGGATTTTTAAGAAAAAAAATCAATCTTCAACAAAAAAGATTATTTTCAAAAAAAATTATCAATTTAACACAAGATTTCCAACCAAAAAGTGAAACTATCAACAACGAAGAAGAAATTTCTACCCCAAAAGATACATTTTCTACAAAATAGTTGATCTTTGGACCAAAAAGTTCAACTTTCAACAAAGGAGATGCACAAAAGGAAAAAAATGTCATCTTTGCAGCAATTTCAGAGTAAATGTTACATGTTACAATTCTATTTAATCTTGTTTTGTTTCAATGCCATAAAATTCAACTGTATCTAATTGAAAAAAACCGCAACAAAAAGTACTTCTGTTCTTTCATTTTTAGGTTTCCTTTTTACCCAAAAAGAGTAGTTTTTAACTACTCTTCAAGTTTTATTTTTTAAAACTAATTTTTCATTAAAATGCATTATTTTTAATAAAAAAACGTATCTTTTACAAAAAGTTGCATTTTCTAGTATATAGTTATTTTGCGAAACAAATTTTTGAATTTTTAAACAAATATGGAATAGGTACATTTTCATTTGGAAAATATAATTTATTTAGAAAAAAATATATATTTTTAATAATAAACTACGCCTTTACAAAAAAGTCGAATTTTCTACAACATAGTTGACTTTCCAATCGAATTGTCCAAATAGTTATATTTACATTCTTTTTTTACCCCGAAAATGGGAAGTTTTAATAAAGGTGTTCAATTTTCTACAAAATAGTTGAATTTCCAAGACAAATTTTCTATACAAAATAGTGTCATTTTTAACGCGATAATATGCAGTTTCAACAAAAAGTGAGTTTTCAATAAAATAGTTAAATTTTAACTAAAAACGTTTAGTTTTTGACTTGAAAAATAAAATTTCAAGAAAATACATACATTTTTAACCAAATAGTTGAATCTGTAATGGAGAAGATTAACAGTGATTACTGAAATAATTATAATGTACTTTAAACTAACATTAACCTCAAAAAGATTAAAATTAAATGTCTTAAATCTCACATAACATATGGAAAATATTAACATCACAAGTACGTATTTAAAACAATTACTTACAGAATAAGATATTTTCCATTAATCCTCAATAAATGCACTCACTTTACACGGAAATCTTGAGTAAAAACATTTTTTAAACAGAAAGCGCCAAGAGTTCTACGAATTCTATATACTAGCAAACTAGCGATACCCTTTAATTTTTCACGCGCATGATTAACGCGCAAAAATCAAGTAATTGACCATATGCAATGGCCTATCTGCTCCTTCGTGGATGGTCGAAATGAGTGAAAACAATATGCGCGGATTCACCATGCCGAAAGGGATACCTTAGTTATCCCTGATGGTGAGCCTGATGTTTTTATAAAAGTCAGACTGGCGATAAAATAAGAGTCTTTTTAACCATGTCGAAAAAAATTTCGAAGGACCGTTCGACCATGTAGAAAGACTTTCTGGCTCCCTAAATTTTGACCATACAACGTTGACCATCGATTTTTCTCCGTGTAGTAGTCTACAAAAATACTAGATGCAAGAAAATTTCGTAGGCATTACCCGCTATATTGAGAGAGCTTTATAGCTCAGCCCCGTACTATATGCTATGGCCTTTAGCAATTTTCATAGCAGTTTTCAGAGTGTAATTGCTTACAGCTTTAGACACATATTTCAGAAAATTTTGTTACAACTTAGGAATTTTCAGTTACGGTAACGAAAAATGGCAAGGGATTAAAACATTTTTCCGGTTCATTAATTTCAATATATTTGATATACATGTAGTCTAAATTACTCCTGAAAATATAAATATCAGGGCAAACAGAATGTCCCAGTAGTCAATGTACATTTTAATATTTTTAAATTCCTTATAAAAAATTAATTCAAAAATAAGAATAAATATAAGAATTTACAACAAATATAATTTTATTTATAAGAATAATAATAATAACAGTTAAATTTAAGGTGTAGGTGAGTGACAACCCTTTGCCCAAGAGCTTTAGCTCTTGCAGTCAGCGACTTTACATTGGTCTAACTCCTTAATGCAACGAATTACGCGGCTACGTCACCAGTACAGCGCAGTGCCACCAACAATAAGCCTCTCTCGGATGAAGGCCATAGTTCAGTTGGGAGTAGCAGTACGACCGAGCGGAGGGTACGACCAGCCAATGACCCCGGAAAAAACGCAAGAACGTCGTTTCAAATGGTCGGACGAACTCAAAAGGGTCATCCTTACCTGTTGTTAGGGAAAGCTTATCGTCGGGCGCGGCTACATGCACAGGGGACACGAACATTGGGTCAATAAAACGCATCAGTATTTAAAAGATCATATTTATTTTTTAACGCAAAGGGAGATATGAAGTTCCTTATCAAGTACACGAGCAAGATTCTCCACTGAACTCACCACCCCTTCCAACAAGACAACCATTACAGAGAGCCGTTAGTGCTAACATGAGTACTAGGAAGTCAAAAAACCCACAAAAAAGTCTTTCGTAGCATGGACATATTAGTTGAAGCTAAAACTTCTCTCCATGATTTGCTCGCTGAAACTGTTGATCTATGAAATCGGAATTATGTAGTTTACGAGATGGCGGTCTCCCTGCTTAGTGACAATAGAAGTAATGATACTCTATTACTCCTGAGTAAAACTAGCGAGCGTATTGCACAGCTGCAGTTTTAAAATGAAAACGACTAGATGGCATGTATAAAATGTTCAGTGCGTGATTAGCCACATAACATCAAATAAAAAGTTCCCTCCAAAAGTTAAGGCACTAGCTCAAAACTTACGGAAAGCAAATCACACGCTGAGCAAGTGTACCATGTTGAAGATCAATCAGCACTGAAGCCCAAAAATGAGGGCTAATAATAACAGCAAAACAGCGCTTTGGACGACGAATAAAGTAAATTCATCAAAATTCCACCTTTCCAACTCATACTTTCCGTCTTTTCAAAAAAATGTCATGCGCCGTTGAAAATCGGCCTAGTTAAGGAGAAATTCAAATCTTCTAGGATCAAGTGTATGGAAATACTCAAATAATTATTATTGATGAAGTGAAAAAGTTATCGCTAGAACTAAGAACTTTTCAGTCTCAGAGCGAGATAAAATCAACAACTTTTGTTTGAGGAATTTTACCTAAACGCATCAACATCGAGCCCATATATTTACTAATTTCTTGAACGGAGAAAAACTGATCCATAGACACTGGTCAGTCTGCGAGCTTGCACTTTTGACAAGGGTGCTTTACCTTGAACGGGAGCTGGAATGATGAATTATTAGCAAGAAAGGACTGTAGTAAATGCTTATTTTGTCTTGTCTTTCCAGATTTAAAAGTTAGAAAGATCTAAAAGTTTTGGAAGTTATGCATTATTTTATGAAAATCATGAGAGGAGTAGATAATTTCTAAATTCTGTTCAAATTATTGACTTTTCATAAATTGATCAAGTTTTTCGACGCAAAGAAAAATTGTATGTTCTCTCTTCTAAACGAAAAACTACCCACAAAATTTTACGAGATTTATTTCAATTGTACCTCCGGAATTACTGGATTAATTTTTGAAAATCAAAAGAAGTTTAAATAATGCCTTTTAACAAGTCGATATCATTTGTCGGGCGATGCTGAGTAGGCCTGTGCCTCCAAGAGAGGTGAAGGCTCTAATTCGGCACTACCAGGAGAACAAGATTTCTCTGCTATGATGCAAACTCTCATCATACAGTGTGTGGAAGCATAAACATCAACATTCGAGATCAAGAACAGGAGTTGGGTTCTTAATTTCACTCTGGAAAATTGTTCTCCTAGAGAAACGTCGTAAAAAGACAAGAACGTTGTGCAATAAGGCAAACAGAACTAATTTGCCTTCAGACCAAAACATCTGTAAGGTGGCAAAAAATTCAAAAGCTCGCCTCGGGCTTATAAGGGTCGAGGATATTGAGTTTGCTGAAGACGAAAAGGTAACGCCTGATCATCTGACTGTGGTGTTAAAATTTGGACGAGTCTAATAATTTCTCAATCATAAATTATGAGAATGTAAAAAACTTTTATTAAACATTTTGTTGTAAACTGTGTAGTTTTTTCCAAAACTATAATTCTTAATTTTTAAGTTGATTTTTTACGACTGAAAGAAAATTTACTCGCCTTGTCTAAAAATTATAAATTGTGTATCTTTTTGGGTGAACAAATTTTCTCAATTCAGGTTTTTTCGTTTTTTGCGACTTTGTTCTAAAACTTTGATTAAAAAATTTGAAATGTTATTTTTCAGAATTAAAACGAAATTAAGCATCCTATCATAAAATATTAATGAAAAATTTTTCCGATCAAAAACTGACGAAAAAAAGTTTCGTAAATCGTTTCTGACTGCATAATGTTTTTCAAATCAGTATTTGTCACTTTCCACATAGTTTGACCGCAAAATTAAATTTTATATTTTCCATTATTTTTGCTGTAAACATATGATATTTGGATTTTTCTAGAAAATTTCCAAAGTTGTTTTGTTAATTTTCTATTGCATTCAAAAAGCAGCATTTTTTAAAAAAAAATTTCATATTGGGCGTTATTTGGCTTATTTGATCATTTTTTTCACACAAAAATCGGCTCCCATTTTAAACAAATAATAACGTTTCAAAATCAGCATTTCGATACGATAGGAATACTATAATATAATGGATCTTGTAAATATATATTACGGCACCTTCCTCGCGCCGTGGTGCATGATTGCGTCAAAATGGAAAAACATCAATCATTTACACACTTAATCTTATTTGTTCTTACTTTATTTCGGCCTAGTGTCAACAGCACATTTTTTTTCTTAATATTTTTTATCAGTTCTACCCGATACGTTTTTATTTAATATGAGTTTTATAAATTATGTGAATATTTTTGGATCTTCATGGCATTTTTGGAAATTCTCTGAAAATTCAGGAAAGCTGTGCTCTTCCAATGTAATGTTCCATGCTAATTTTAAAAACTGGGGGTAAGGGCCAACGTTAAGCAATTTGGAAAAATGAAATTTGGATAAGAGTTACAATGCAGTTATATAGAAAGCATTGCAAGCATATGGATCTCATAATATACAGGGGATAGAAGAATAAACATTAAAACATGAAGCTATATACAAAAACTTGTTCGAGGTCAACAAATTTGATGAGAGGCCGATGGGATTTGACTTTGTTCCAACGCTTGATTTGATTAAAAAATTAAAATAAAAATGTGTTCCAAAAAATTCGCAGAAGGTCAAAAATAACGATAACCAAACGTCGCGGATCTCAAAAAGTTGATATAAGTAGAAAAATTATAAGCATGGTCAGCCTAATTATACTCACCAACATAATCCAGATAAACCAAAAAAGTAAGAATTAGAATGCAGCAGGCTATCTTCATTTTTTCCTCTAATTTTTGGACAGATTTGGTGAACGTCGACCGTGAAATTAGGAATAGTAGAGTAAGAGAAAAACGGATAATTTCTTGATCTGTAGACGACGCGTGCGCAGTGGAAACTGTCACGGTGGTAGCATATACTGCTACGGTCGACCGTCAATTATAATCATTATAATTATAACGGACGCTATTGATTGGTTGCCGAGCGTAGCAGATTGTGCTAGGGTGGTGGGAACCCGTGTCACGTGTTATGTAAATATTAAATATGTGTTAAGTATTACTTCAAGAAATTCCTGTTGTCTACGTCAGTGGCTTGGCCAGAATTTTTTTTCGTTAGGGGCTTTGATTTTCTTCAGAGAGGGACACAGGCTTCGGGTTTATGTATAGGAAAAGAGTGGGGAAAAAGATAATTGAACTATAAAAATACTTAAGTTCGGGGGGGAGGGAGGTGATTCTCCCTGGCTACGGTGCTAGTCCAGATTAACTTCGAGGCATAAAAAATCACGTGATGGTAAAGAACTACACGATAAAAATTTATCCGTACATAATTACACAAATGTTATGATTAATTGGGACAAGTTTCACAGATGTCACGAGCTTGCCCGATAAATCTGCGAAGTGGGAATTAGGAAGTAGGTTCGTCTTGACGTGGCCCGTACAAACTCTCATTCGCAGGCGCGGTGCGTATGTAAACGCGCATGTGTGGTTAGAGTTCGTCGGATGAGTGACAAGAAATTTTATTATACCTATATTGTTCAACCTCGACGTCTGCGTGTGCTTACGCTCTCTTGGTTTATGTTTAGAAACTGTCGAGTCAGCAGTTCCAGGGTTCGAATCCTCAGACCTGTGTGAATTTAGAACTAAATATAAATTAAATCGCTTGAATAAAATTTTTACCTTTTCATATTAAAATCCGAAATTTTTAGAAACTATTAATAGAAAATTCGAAATGTTCGTAAAAAATGTTACAACTTTATCTATTCATTTTTGATAGAAATAAAGAGTTAATGTTTCTTTTTTTTTATTCCGCATCCGAAACCTAGATACAAGTTCGTCACTTTTTTACGGATGAATTTTTTCCGTCTAAAGCTTGGAAAAATATCTTTCATTAATTTTGTGACAGTAAACATTTATGCGATCATTATCACATCATATTTGTTCAAAGTTTCATAACTGCGTGTGTGTCTATTGGTATAGCGTGAAACTGCCAAGTCAAACGTTTTTTTAAAAATACAATTTTTCAATGGAAAGAATATAAGAATAAGAAACTTGGACAATGAATTGAGAGAAACCGAGATTAAATAAAATTATTCCGTATTGTTAAGGTTTATTGAGAATAACATAAAATTAAGTTAGATTACCTATCCTGAACAGACTGATGGAATTATAAATAATTATTTTCCTTTGAAAAAGATAAGATTTCATCCAAATATATGAATTTCAACGAAGCAGTTGACTTTTTGAAAAAAAATATATTTTTCACTAAAAAGTTAAATTTTAACTGAAAATACAAAATTTTCAGCAAAATTAGACAGTGTGATTATTTTTAAACCAAAATTTCAACGGAATTTTCAAACGTTAAACGAAAAAGACCAATTTTTATCTACAATGGAGAATTTTGAATCAAAAAATTACCAGCAAGCATTTTAATTTTCAAACAAAAATAATACAATTCAACTAATAAAAAAACTTTAAACAAAGCAGTTGTTTTTTCAATAAAAAAAGGATACTATTTAAACAAATAGATTAATTTTCAACAAATTTTTTATTTTTAATAAAAAGCATCAATTGTTAACTCAATACTTTAATGTTTTAATAAAAAAGGCAGATTATGAACCAAAATACATGTTCAGTTTAAGAAAGTAATTTTTTACCAAAAAGCGAAAAGTATTTTTACTACGATATAAAATAAAATTTTAACATTACACTTACATTTTATATCATAAAATAGAATTTTCAACTATTTTTTTTTTCAAACTTGTTTCGACGTGAACCCGGTTCTTATCATAGCCACGTACTAACTTGCGTGACTGATGAGATGAGGATATAAAAAGTTAATTTGAAAATTTTTAAAAATCTTTTCCCGTGATGTTGCACGTACAAAATTAGGCAAATAGTCTATTTTGGAGTTCGTCTTTTAAAGGTGCTATTCTTACACAGGGGCCGCGAGCGTTTGAGGTGACAGTCGTCGAATCTTGGTTCACGCCGCTGAATTACAGTCTTGTACTTGCAAAAATAATTCAAACTCACCAATGTAAAGTTCTCATATATTTCCGATATAAATTTACCAACAAACGTCAGTTTTCGAGTTGTTGTGAAAAAAAAATTACATTTTCAAAGTAGTTAAGAAGTAGTTTGAAACTAAAGCCAGAAATTTCGTTCACACCTTATAAAATTCTTAATATATTCCCAAAGCGAGGGCATGATTGCGCCGGCAAAGAGGAGTTTTCATTCAGGACTTTGAGCCTTAGAGGGGACAAGGGTGATTCTCATAGTGTTGGTAGATGGTAAGGGTGAGAAAGGGATGTCTACAGGTTCTGTGAGGGGTGGAATAATGTAGGGTAAAGGGAAAATTTTAAATGGTAGGCGGCAATAGTCTCGAGAGAAGACTGTGGATTGCAAAAGGAACTACATGGAGCGGTCCCAGTTCCCGGCCGATGAGCCGAACGTGGGAAATTGGGAGGTGGTCATCGAGAGTGTTTGAAGTGTTTAGTATTTTTTACTTGGGGGATATTTTGCACACGCTACGACGGTCCACAGTGCGTGGCCCGATGTCGTGCAACGCTTCGGGGATAGAAAAAAAAGCGGAACTGCGGGCACGAACGAAGAGAGAGAGAGAGAGCGTCTATCCCAAGTGAGGTGAAGGATCTCTTGAAGAGGAAGAAGAACAGTCAAGAGAGTCTAGAGAAATTGCGCGGAAGAGAGTCCGTTTAAAAAAATCGGAAGATTTTGGTCGCCCCCCTCTAATATGGAGGGGAAGGTATGGGAAAGGACTTTAGAATCAGACGTGAGAAATATGAAAAGAAGGTTAAAGAGTTAGGGAAAAAAGTTAAAGAATTAGATAGGAATGTAGCGTTCGCAAAAAGAAAGAAGTTAAAATAAAGTAGATCGAAGAGGAGATTAGGATGTGGAAGGAAATTACGAATAAAGACTTGAGAAGGTAGAGCGCAGATTGGAGATGGAAGTAGATGTCAGGGGAAAGAGCGATAAGGAATGTATTTGGGAGATAGAAGGTAATATAATAGAAGAGAAAGTCGGAGAGAGTAAGAAGGAAAAAGTGGACAGGCCTGATACGAAAATGATAAAGGCAATGGAATTGAGAAGGAAGAGAAGAGACAAGTCAGGTAGGAGAAATAATAATTAGATAAAAAGGTTCAAGCTAGAGAGCGGGGAAAAAAAGAGGGTCTGGAAATCTTGTACAGAGTATAAGGTAGGTTAATGGTAAGATATGGAAAGTTAGGCTGAAGGAAAGAGAGGAGAAGGAAGTGGCGGTTGTGAATGGGAGAGCTGGGAAGAGAAGGGTGATGCGAAATGAAAATAGGATGCAGAATAAGAAGGTTTTCATCTATCACGATTTCAGAAGGAATGAAAGGGAGGTTAAGAAAGTGAACGCTGACGGTCAGGCATCACTGAATAAAAGAGGAAAACATTCGAAACGATCTTAAACCGAGTTATTAAAAACTGAACAAGTGAATGTTGCCGTACGAGATTACATTGATATTTCCAGTCACGTACACGACTATAATATCTCACTATAATGGACAAAACAGTAAGCGTGAATATTTACAGGATGCGTTTACTGTAGCAAAAATGTATTCGACGCACACAGAATTATGTAACTCTGAGGAAAAAACTAAAGAAGAAAACCAAATCACACCTGCAACTGAACAATATTACCGTAATATTTTTAAAACGAAATACAATGTTTGTTTTCATAGAAACAAGAAAGATCAATGCTATATCTGCGTTGCGTGGAATATCGCCTGTGTAGAAGAAAAAGAAAGATTGCGTAACATTTTTGAAACTCACATTAATAATAATACTCTGGCTCTAAATAACAAAGAAAACAACCAAATTGATGCTGATCTGGATAACCATCTGTGTGCTATATTTACATTTACAGAAAATTGTAAACGTTCCGCAAGGACAGAGATCTTTTTTGTCTTAAAAAGTGCAATGTACGTATATAATTTTACAGTTTTTGATTTTTCGCGATTTAATTTTTCTGTTCAGATAACTGCGGGTGGCAAAACCAAAACAGTTGATTACAAGATATTTGATTGCAGAAAATATTCTGTTCTGTAATTAACACCATAAAAAGTGGCAAGGAACCGTAGGTTGTTTGCAAATAAAGCCAAGAAGCTGGATAACCTATGATTTTAAAAACCTCAACATTGAAAACAGCACATACAAAAAAAATCCCATTGCACATTTTTTGTTAGTAAAGTAAAACATTTGGACTCTAAAATAAACCCAAGAACCGTTTTTTAAGAAACTTCTTGTTGCACAATCGTGTGTCGAGTGGGTCA
The DNA here is from genome assembly GCF_010883055.1 of Belonocnema kinseyi. Lineage (NCBI taxonomy): Eukaryota > Metazoa > Arthropoda > Insecta > Hymenoptera > Cynipidae > Belonocnema > Belonocnema kinseyi. The sequence continues at coordinate 76,957,682 of NC_046657.1, read as the reverse complement.
CGTGACCAGAATCCTACCTTATGGACACTTTTTTATTTCCTAACTTATTTTCACACGAACCGCTACATCGAGTTTTAAAAACTCGGATCATTAATGAGAAGCACTAAGAAAGGTGGGTATGGTCCTAAATGTAGATCATTATGAAAAAAGTAGCAAAAAACAAATTCTTCACAAACAACTTTGTAAATTATTATTAAAATATCGTACCAGACCCACCTTTCTTAGTTCTTAGTATTTATTATTACAAATTTTTAAACTGATGTGGCGTTTCTTCTAAAAACATGTTAAGAAATAAAAAGTGTCGGTCAGGTAGGAATCTGGTCACGTGACCCGCTTGTTACAAGGCCTTAACACGAGAAAATTATTCTTTGATTTAAATTAATTTTTCGTTGAATAGAACAGGACTTTGATACACTTTGATACACTTTGATGCAACGTTGAATGCGAAGTAACCAATCGTGGAACATGTAGATATATTTACATAAATTTAAATGCAGATTATTACGTTTTAGGAGCAACAATTTCCCTGTTTTTAATCAAAGAACATCCCATATGCAAAGATCTTTTAATTAAAGTGGGTTTAGACGCACTGTGAGACATGTTCAATCCCTTTCTTCTGTGTTTAGATACGATAATTTCTTTAACTAGAAAGTTGCCAACGAAGAAAGCTGAAAAGCGAACCGAATTATTTAAGAAGCTACTGACATTAAATTGTAGCAATGAAACTGACATTGATTCAGAAATTGAATCGTAGCGAGGGTGAATTTTGTCACTGAGAATGCTCAGGGTCTGCCTCCTTGTGGTTTCGGCTGGGTGTCGCACGGCTGTCAAGATCCTTCTGTGGTTGACCATATTCAATCGCCAGACCGACTTCGCAGGAGTAGCCTTAAAGCTAGGATGAAGGGGCTCCGAATCTATTAGTGCCCCCAGAATCATTGTTGTGGTCCTCTCAGTTTCAGTGTACTCGTGGTTCACCACTTATTCCACTTATATAATAAAACCGCGTCTGTCTTACTCGTATTTACAGATAGTAGAGTCTTCTTGCATCATGAATCCCACAGCAGTACTCGCTACACTACTCCGAAGACAAGAAGACAAGATCTTACATCGGATTTATATATCCACAAGTTTTTCCACTATTATCAGTAGGGGAGATGTGAGGCCGATGGGACGAAAATTCTTAAGTGAAGTATAACCGATCATGTCTGTTTTCAGAATAAAGACTACTCTCGTACTTACGCATGCTGTTGGATTATATTCCAACGCCAGACTAGAAGTAGGAGGTCTCACGAGCAGTCTTATGGTGATCTATCAAGTCCTCTATCAGTGCACTGGATATACATATGCCATCCAGGTCAGGAAACTTGTAATTAATGAAAGAATTCAAGGCCCACCTGACCCTAAACGACGTCTGAACGAGCTCCCCGAGTAAATAATCAGGAGGTCGTCCGGTGTTCCCGTTCGCAGGCCTTCATGCCAATAAACGGCTGTTTCTTGTTACAGTGCGGTCTGTATGTTATTCCTGTCCCGATTACAAAAACTGCAAATCTGTCCGGGAGGGAGCTTGATCTAGGGATCCGGAAGAAACGCGTTAACTTGGCTCTGTCACTTTTCTCCCATATAACAGTCATGCATACCAGGAAAGCCCGTTTCTAGGGATCCTTTCATCCATATGCATACACATGCCGGCCGAGGTCAATTTGAGCCCTATATCGCACAGCTCGAAGCGTGCACAGCAAACACAAGGTGTTACAGCCCTTTGTAAAGGTAGTGTTTATATACTGCAGCACTTGGAAATATTAAATTCTAATTGTTGTTCCACTATGTTTTCTTAATAAAGTGTCCACACATGTTTGCCATTATTCCTTTTACTAGCAAGTTTCGTACCCGTTTTTTATTTATAAACATATGTTGAGTTAGAAATTTACCGCCAGTATATTCGACTTTCGGTTCAATAAGGAATGGAGTTGGTCGTGTGCGAAGTGCCTGGGAGGTTTTGGACACTATTTGGCGATTAAAGTGATTGAAAAAGTGTAAGGTTGAGGCGATAAGGCATGGAAAATGACGAAGTTACTGTGGAAGTTAAAGTCAGGAGATAATTAATCGTGAGAGCTGAAAACTAAGTGTGAAAAAAGTAGCACTTGAAAAAAGAATTAAGATGCGAACCGGAAGGTCGAGCAACGAGGAGACAGATAAGAGCGCTTCTTAGCCGAGAGATTGGAAAGGAGTAGTACGGCGCAAAATTTGTAGTGAATCAGAGAACATTTTGCAGCTGGACTTCGTGGAAAAGGAAAAAGAGAGAAGAGGAAAAGATAAAGGAAGACAGACACCACGGATCCAGAAGGAGATGTGATGGGAGAAGTCAACAAACAGGCGGAGGACGGTTGGGAAAAAGGAAGGCAGGCGATGAGTTAATAAATGTGTTTGTGTGACTGGTCGTGCACACAAAAGGATTTGCAAAAATAGAGAGCTGATGGAAAGTGGATGGTGGAATTACCCTGCTATCAATGAATGACAATACAGGCTATATTTGCGAAAAAAGGTCGAGAGAGGAAAAGTAATTTTAAACTTAGTTCTGCAGTCAAAAATTAAAATGTAAATGTTTTAAGTTTTCATACCTTAGAAATTAAATAAATTCGAAACTTTAGAAACCTTTACCCTACAATTTCGAGGATTCCCAATAGTTACACTATTTTAGGCCTCTGACGGTGTTGATAAATTATTTTCTACCTCTTTTAGAATTGTATTTGGAATTGATATTCCACTACTTTTTACGAACGCTGCTCCAAAAACTTCGCGATACTACTGTCAAAAGGCGCCGTTGTCAATTAAAGCGCATTTCATAAAGGCATCAAATAATCCGATCAGGCCCATCGGCTTCAGTAGGGACATGAACCCACTGCTGCTCGACGCAAGCTGGCCATCATGCTTATTCGCGTATGTCTCCCGCTTCGAGTGCACTGTCGGTATGTCCTGACGTATTTACACTGGTAGGCCGTTACAGGCACGGCACATCCCCGCAGCTTCTTTTACTCCTACCCGCAATGCGGAGTCTATTTTCATAAGAACTATATTTATATACAATAGTGAACAGAGTAAACTGAATAGTGAAAAATCGCAGCTACGAGAGCAAGATACAAGATCTCCTATGCAATTAACAGAAAGCCCATTTCTCCAAAAATCGATGTATTTAAATATATTGTCATCAAATGAGGCCGAATTCCAACCTAAACCACAAAACAAATTTATAAGTTTTACGATGGTATATTTCCTACAATCTCTCTATTAATGACATATTTTTCATTCATACTAAGGCCTGCTGCTGCTAAAGCTTTTATAAACAAAATAAAAATGTTTAAGGTTGGCCAATGTTTTCCTGAAATAAAAATATCATTCTGATAAAGCAGAATATTTTTAACTCTGAAAGGATCTAATACTCGTTGTTTTAATTTTGCAAAATGAACGGAGCGTTCTTTAGCCCGAAGAACATTTGCGTAAATTAGGCTATTAATAAACAAAATTAAAAAGCCTCTTGTAAATGAAGAAGATATTTTGAATTCAAACCTTCCAGGAGCAAATGAGTATCCCATATTAGATGATGTTAAGGATACCATAGATTCTTCTGCTTGTGGTCTTATAAAGAGTAAAGCAATGGAGGAGAACGCAGATTCAGATTTTTTCGAGTTGAGTCCCAAGTTTACTCAAAACACATAAAAAAAACACGATTCCACGCCATTGAAATTGCTTCGTTATGAAAAAGTGAAATAGAGATTCTTGGTAAAATTCATGGGTGCTGCCTACAAAGATAAAACAAATTAAATTTTTCATACTCTGATACAAAATTAATTATATATGCTGGACCATTGGGATGATTATCAAATTAAGCTTCTTGGGCAAGCTAGTTCATTTAAAATGTTTTTAATCAAAACGATTTCGGTATGGAAGGCCAAGGGATCAAATTTGCTTACTAGGTCACAAATTAAATCAGTATTTCTTCCAACACAAATACACTGTGAAACCGTTTCTAAATTTTCCGAAACTATAACAGAAATTTCAGCAGCAGTAACTGCATGAAACTCCAGTCACATGTATCACAATATTATGTTGCACTTTCGGAATTTTCAGTTACTTTAACTGACAATCCATAGAGGTTAAAAAAATTTTTTGATTCATTATTTTAATATAAAACATGAAGTCTATATTTGCCCTCAAAATGTAAATAGAAAGAAAATATAACTGAAGTTGAGACTAACAACTTCTCATGTACCTTTACTATATGTACACTCATTGTATTGAATATATAATCAAAGCCCATCTTTCATGATAAGAATTTTTGTTGACATTTTATATATTGAGTATATTATATAACATAGTTATTTGCGAAATATTATTTATACAAAATGTTATTTTATTTATTATAAATAATATTCGTGTGTAATTTTTTCGCAAAGAATTGAATTGAATTTTGTATCCAAGAAAGATGAAATTTCTAATGAAATGGAATAATTTTTAAATAAAAAATTCAAATTAGAAAAAAATTGAATTTTCATCCGAAAAAGACTATTTTGGAATTTGAATATCAAAATATAAGATTACAACAAGAAGTAAATATTCCAAGAAAATTATACTTTAATTTTTAACCCAAAAATACGATGTTTCAACGAAACAGTTGAAATTTTAATAAAAAGGGAAACTTTTTTTAAAAAAATGGTTACATTTTTACAAACAACAGTTTCTTTGTATCCAATAAAGGTGTCATGTCTACTAAAATAAATGGATTCTTAAATCAAAGACAAATAATAAAAAATAGTTGAATCTTTATCCAAAAAAGATTTCAGTTTCACTTTTCGGATTAAAAATATAAGTTTTAAATAAGAAAAAAAATTGTCTCTGAGAATAGTTGTATTTTCTTCCAAAAAATATGAATTTTGAGTAAAAAAGTTGAATTTTTAATAAAGAAGAAAAAAGACTTAAATTTTAAATCAAAACTTTGAATTTTTATCGAAGACAGATGCAATTTCTAGTAAAATGGAAGACTTTTTTAAATAGAAAGTGAAATATTCAAAAAATAGTTAAATTTTCAACCAAAAAGATTTTATTTGACTTTTTTCATTAAAATATGAGATATTATACCATGCAGTTACCCCAAATCTTTATTTTTAATTTTGTCTAACTTCAAACTGAACAATTTTTCATTTTGACTAACCATATTAATATTCAAAGAGCAAAATCGTAAACTTGTAACATTTTTAATTTAGAATCTTTTATAAACGAAATAAACTAATTTCAAATTAAAATTAAAAAAATTTTTTATTCATATCACGTGACAGTTTCCCTAACCAATAAAATTCCCTGACTTTAAACAAAATTGCTGTTAGCCAGGTTCGTTTTTACTCACCAGGTTTGTTCGTCTGCTAGCCGCACTCGCTCACGAAGCGAGGAGTGCGCATTCAAATGCGCGTTTCTTTACGTCACGATAACTTATATTTCTGTTACCATTTAGGAATTTTAGGAAAATATACGTCTTTCTCAGGAACCGCTTCTGAATTTAAATAAAAATGTAGTAAATTTACTATAAAAGATACGGAATTTCATTTTCAGAAACCCAATTTTGTACATTTCAGTTACTTTAGTGTCTTAAATGTGTCGTAATTTTCCGAACATTTCTAAAAGTGTACGTGATAAACTCTTTTTATTTTTTAATTCCAAATAATTCCATATATGTATTAAAATAATTATTTATTACTTTTTACGAAGTTTAAGCGACTCTATAAGTAAAATTTGCCAATACAAATGATTAATAACTCAATAAAAAGGGTTGGAATAATAAAGATCCTAATGAGTTTCAATTCTGGAAAACTCGTATTGAACAAACATCCTTTTATTACACCATCCGACGCGTATGTACACGGTTTCCTTGACGGCTATTCATAATACCTCGCCGTAATTCGATCCACCTCAGCTTACTATGTGACTACCTGCTTGAAGATTCAGAACGGATTTTGTATGCACCTGGCATATCTGATTGAAGGCGAGCAGGTGTTAAGGAAAAATTGTTTTCTAAAAATTAAACGTATTTTTATCAAAACAGTGTTTTTACAATTGTCGAGCATTGTACCAAATTAAAAAAATTGTGAAAAACTCAAATTTTAATAAAAAAATCCACAAGTCCGACATTTTGTAAATATTCTGCCGAAATAAATGTTCTTTGTCTATTTCGTAGACAAACATGTACTGTTTCTAATCCTGTTTGATTTTTCGGTTTCAGACTTTCCAGTCACTTGCAATCATGCCTACTATTTTTTCATTGACTTTTCATTTACCGCGAGAAACAGCTATAAAATGTTGATAAAAAAACGATACCCACATTTTTTCTTGTTTTTAAGTTAAAAATTACATGTATGAAAATATCCAAACCTATGAAGTCGATTTTTGTTCATTTACCAGCCCATAAAAATCGCAAAAATTAGAAATCGGGAATGGGGGCGGGGGGTAACGTTAAGTGTGAAAGTGATCCCTTCAAAAAAAGGTCAAGATTCTTTGAAGGGATGCGACTCATGTAATGGCTTCAAAAAATAGATTTTTTCTTCTTAAATGGAAGTTTGGCATTTCAAAAACATGCTGCAAAAGTCTCGGAGTTGCAGGTGCCCCCCTCCCTCCACAGCTGATTTATGCTGCTGGAATGGCCGACAAAAAAACCCGTAAGAAACCAAAAAATTTTTTTAAACAATTTTCAACATGTAAGTAAATCTTAAAAAACGCGTTTTTCTCGGTTTCACATTTTTTAATATTGCCGGCAAAGTAACGCAAAAGATATTTGACCGATCGAGTTCTCCTTGCATATAAATATAGTTTAAATAATTATCTTCCTGTGAACTACTCTAAACTAGAAAAAAATAATGTTTAAACAATTATTGTTTCAACAGTTTCATGCAAATTTTTGGGTAAAATTAAAAACTTCTTTGCAACGGTTTACAAAGGAACTATAAATATAAACTTCCAGAAACTTTTTTGTTTTTTGTGTCAGACGAATTTGTGAGAAACTTGTGCTGGCAATTTCGCATCTCCCGTCTGAACATGTTGGACATCTGCCCTTATAATTAAAAATATGAATATTTATGGTTGAAAATAAATCATTCTTTAGTTTGAAAGTGCCATAATAAACCACAAAAATTTTGGGAAAATTCGTTATATTCTTCATCCCGAAAAAAATCAAAAAATATACCCTTTATTTGGAGTGTTACATGGGTTACTCCTCTTAAGGCTTCATTCATACGAGGGTAGTTCAATAAGTCCTTAGAAGGAAGTATAAAAACAATTTTTTTTAGGTAAATTTTTTTTTATTTTTCAACATAATCTCCTTGGAGCTCTATACACTTGGTCAATCGCTTCTCAAGTTTTTTTAATCCTTCAGAAAAGTGCGTTTTCGGAAGTTCCTCAAAATAAGCACTCACAGAGGCAATGACGTCTTCGTTGTCTGGAAATCTCTGTCCACCGAGCAATTTTTTCAAGTTTGGAAATAATAAAAAGTCACTGGGGGCTAAATCTGGTGAATACGGTGGGTTTTCGACCAATTCGAATGTTAGTTCTTCAATTTTAGCCATTGAAACGAAGCATGTGTGAACTCGGGCGTTGTCGTGATGAAAGAGAATTTTTTTTCTCGCCAA
>NC_046657.1:76928510-76949915 GCF_010883055.1 Belonocnema kinseyi | reverse complement strand
TTTTTTCAATTGGTTATAAAAACACGTAAACTCAGAAGATGTGGACTGTGACTGCACCATATATCTAGTCGGGAGTGGTGCTGACTGAAAACAGATGATTTAAAGCGATTCGCGCGTCATCTGTTGGTCATTCTAAGGACTTATTGAACTAACCTCGTATTTCAATGATCATATTGTTAAAACTTCTAATTAAACAAATGATTCAACATTAATAAATTTTAAATCTTTGACTTTTGACTTTTTTGTGATTTATGTGATTGATTATGAAAAATCATGACATATGACTAAAGGTAGAACATCTTATTCAACATTGTTGTTCATTTGTTAAACAATTTTTATTTAGTCGAACAATTTTTCCTCCCAAAATCAACAAAATATATTATTTTGTTCTTAAAGTCATTTTCAATGGTTCAAACAATCATTATATGTATGAACGATTTTGTTCCCCCTGAAAATTGTGAAAAGTTTTTATCTTTTGGGATGTATGATATAAAATTGATGAATACTGAGAGTAAGACTTGTTGCTAAATATATTTTGTCATTTTTAAGCATTTTTATTTGCTTAAACAATGTTTTCTTCCTGAAATCATAAAAATACATTATTCTATTTTCAAATAATTATAAACTGTTTATGCAATCATTATTAGTTTAAAAAATTGTAGTCCCTCTGAAAATCGTGGAAAGTTTTTATTTTTCATGGTTTGAATTTGACGAATACTAGCGTAAAGGTAAAACTTCTTGCTGAAGTTGTTTGGCCTTTTTTTATGTTTTGGCTTGTACAGTTTTTCTTCCTAAAATCATGAGAATATATTATTCTATTTTCAAATAATTTTCAATTGTTTAAGCAATCATTATTTATTTGGAAAATTTTGTTCCCCTGCAAATCGTGAACATTTTGTATCTTTTAGGGTAAATGATATGAATTTTATAAATACTAAGAGTTGAATTATTTAAATAATAATATTCATTCTTCTTCTTGAATAATAATATTTGAATAATCTTAATTCTATAATAACACACTTTTATGATTTTATAAACAGAAAATTGTTTTAAAAATGATTAAATATGTTAATTCAGAAGTTCTACTCTCACCATTCATCAAATTTATATAATTAATCCCGAAAGAGAAAAACTTTTTACTATTAGCATGGGAAACAACATTTTTCAGACAAATAATGATTGTTGAACCAATTGCAAAATTATTTGAAAATAAAATAATATTTTTTCATGATTTTTGGAACAGAAATTAGTTAAACAAATAAAAATTGTGTAAAAAATGACAAATGTTTTAAAAAATAAGTTCTCCTCTTAATCATATTTCACGATTACTTATAATCAATCACATCAATCACAAAAAAATCAAAAATCGAAGATTTACATTTTATTTAGGATAAATAATTTGTTTGTTCATAAGTTTAAACAATATGAACTTTAAACTGAAAAGTTTTACTACAGAGATTATCCTGAAATTTGTATTCACAGCCGAGATATTTATTTTTTACTTTTTTAATTAATGTGCCCGCCAACTTTTATAAAGTAAACAACTTAAGTATTATAAAGTAAACAACAATAAATTTTCCAAGACGACTCTGAAACCGTTCAATAAATGTAAGCATCCAAATTATTAAATTTAAAATTCTATTAAAATACTGTTTCTGACTCAAAAATTCCATTTTCAACCTATACAAAAATTAATTAATTAGAAAAAAGTAGAATTATTTAATTAGTAGCAATATTTAATTGTACATAAAAAACGAGCAATTATAAATCAAATGTTTAAAACCGGACATTTTTAAATAGAAAGCCTTGATTAATCAAAATTTCAAAGAGGTAAAAACTTTGAATGTTACTGTTTTAATTTTTTTTTAATTTCAAAATCTCAAGTGAAATAATTAAATTTTGTTGTATAAATTGCAATTTCATACTTGATAGCCAATTTACAAAAGTATGATTTTTAAATGAGATTCCAGGGGGCACAAAATTTGGCGACGTCTTTACGATATCGTTACGACATCTTTACGACAACTTTACGGCATCCTATGTTCATGTCGTTACAGTGACTTTACGTTATCGCAAAGACATCGTCAGATCATACAACATATTTACGATATCGTAAAGACGCCTTAATGACATGGACATAGGACTTAGTAAAGTTGTCGTAAATATGTCGTAACGATGTCGTAAAGGCTTTTCAAAATAAGGCCCAACAATCCAAACGCAATTTCTCTTGATTTGTATTTAATACCGATTCATTTTAATTTCATTTAGTAACTGAAAATATTGAAACTAAATAAGATTTAGCGCTGAATGTTAATCTCAATTTATTTTTTAATAATATATTTGCGAATTAAAACTAAGTTTCAAGGTTAGTAAGATCTCTAAGCTATATTTGTTTAAAAATAATGTTTAATATATTATGATTTAAGCATATAAACATTTAAAATCAAATATTTTGACCAATATTAAATTGTAACTGCCTTCGAAATAGATTAGCATCCCAAATTAATTTCTTAATTTTTCTCTTCACTTCTTATTCCTGCTGGAATAAAATCATATATTTAAATAAATGTTATAGAATAACTGCTTAAAGCTGATGAAAATTAAAATTAAATTGAAAGTATATGAAAGCCAAAAGTGCCTATTCTAATATTTATTTTAATTTATGGCTTTTAATTATATTTCATGGTACATAATATTTAATATACTTTTAAATTATTTTCAAAATTGTTATATTTTAAATTTTAAAAAGGAAAAATTTTTGCAAATCGAATTTATGTAATCTACTAATTAATACTTAATAATTTAAAATATTTTAAATAAAATAATTACAAATATTTTAGTTGGGTTGGATTTTAAAAATAGAAAAATATTTGAGCTGAAAGAAATAGTAATTGAACTTGTATTATTTATGAATGAAAGGTTGTAAAATTGCATAGTTGCAAATTGAATCAAATCTAAAATAGAAGCTTCCAAAATTGAAAAAGCCTTCAAACTAAAATTTTCAAATCTGGATAATTTCTTTCGGAAGAAGATGAAATTTTCTACTTCCTAATTCTTCTTTATTCACAACGTGTTTCCTATAAGTTTACATGACTTCCATTCCCTAAAATCTTTTCGCGTATATATATATTCGGTTTTGATTCCTCGTTCGGTTCGGTTTTGATTTCTCTAGAATCAAACCGAAGGGCCTATGACAAAGCCACCGAACGCGTGCTCGGGTTGCGGATAGAGGGTTGCCGAAAGTTGAATCGCACCTGGGTGAGGTGTCTAGAACGGTGACTCTGGGATACCGGGCGTCCTCTCAGAGTAAGCTGCCTTATCCTTGCATGCAGGGCTCTGCAAGGATGGACGAACCCCTTTCCCTAGCTTCTCGTGGGAACAAGAATGACAATACCAAACATAGTTGTAGTAAGTGCGGTTCAAAATAACAGAACGCGAAGGGCTCCCGACAATGGGTCGGCCAACAATGCCGACCAATCTAGAGCTGGGAAAGCCAATGAAAATGGATTCAATGCGATGGATCGGCGGGATCTCGTGACTTTTGGGTGAACGGAGCGACTAAATCACGACTTGCTAGACTGCTACGATGCGAGTGTGGCCCGCGAACGGGGTTACATGGCACGGCTGCATGCTATTTGGTGCGAGAAACACCCGGAGCTATCGCACTTTTCGCAGCAACGTCTGCGAAACCATGCTGAACTACACCGTAAAAGGGGCTATGTAAGCGGAACACCTACTCTACCACAGCTAGAATAAGCCGGCAACAAAGAAAGAGAGGCGACACTAAGACCAACCGCGGGCAGGCATCCAATAGATGAAGAGCGATGCTTTACGACCCGGAGAAACATCAACACCAAGGTTTCTCTCAAGCCTAAAGATCTGGCTGAAATGGATGACGAGCTTCGTGGAATTTCTTCCCGTGAATCCGACCTCTGGGCTATCAATTATTGTGTGTATAATTCAGCGAGAGCTTTGGCCGATGCGAACCGTAAAACAAAACCAACGGCTGATCATAAGACCAAAAGACGAATGCATCAACTTGTCATAAAGATAGGCTGGGCAAGACAGTACGCGTCCCGCATTCAATGTGTGATTGACTACATCACATCTGGCAGAAATTTTAACGCCAAGGTTCGAAAGTTCGCGCGCGAACTCCGGGCCCGTTATCACACACTTAACAGGTCAAAGCTGCTGACCATCAGGCAGAATATTGTTGAGAGAATACAAATACTATCTGACGCTAAGAGAAGTCTAGAGTGGAGGGAGAGATGGGTCAGAAAAAATCAACAGTTTCTCTCTGACCCATCTCGACTCTTCCAAGACCCTCCACTTACTGTCGAACACCCACCCAAACCAGAGGAGGTCGAAGTATTTGGAGAGAAGTCTAGGAAGTTCAGCATAGACTGGACGAAGACTCAGAAAATATAAATAGCTTCAAGGAGTTATGTGTTGCCCTCATAACACCTGATAAATAATGCCTACCCATCACTACCGAGGAGGTGAAAAAAGTATTAAGAGGAATGAAGAACTATTCTGCACCGGGGCCAGATTGTATCAAAACCTTCTGGTGGAAGCTGTTCTCTTCAACCCATCAGCATTTGGCCCGTATTTTCACCTCATATTTGAAGTCGGAAGAGCCGATTCAGAGGTCACGTTTCAGAGAGGTGTCTTTCAGGGCGACATCATGAGCCCACTCCTCTTTTGCCTTACATTATTGCCACTATGTCTAGCAGTACCCCATTCCGACGGGTACTTGTGCGGCAAACCTGCAGATCGAAAGTACAAGGTCACTCATGTATTTTACATGGACGATCTTAAGATCTATGCTAAAAACAGAGAGCAACTGCATCTAGCTCTGGGGATTGTCGAACGATATACTAAGGAAATTGGAATGGAATTTGGGTTAGACAAATACGTCAAGGTTTATTTGAAGCGAGGAAAACTTAATGGCATCCCTGAAGATCCTGAGCTCGTTGATAGAAGCGCCATACGACACCTTTACGCTAGAGAGACTTATACATACCTGGGCGTGCCACAGAGCCGCATTCAGGATGTGACATCTATAAAGGATACGCTCCGAAGCAGATACAGACGTCTCATCCCTCAGATTAGGTCTTCCGAACTGTCGGCGAGGAACAAAAAGTATCTGCAACGAACATCCTTGCCGTCCCGGTACTACTCTATTCATTTGGAGTAGTTCCATGGACGAAGAACGAGCTCAGATCTCTTGATATCGGGACAAGAAAGGTTATGCACATGAACAAAAGCATGCATCTTAAGTCTTCCGTTCCATGACTGCACATCTCACGCCGTCGAGGGGGTCGCGGAATATTGAGTCTTGAATGTCTTCACAACAGGATTATTCTGGGTACTGCACATAGAGTTGCAAATGGAAGAGACCCTCTTCTTAAAATGGTCAGGAATCACGAGGAAGTAGGTCTTCTCCTAATCCATGCTCCGCCATAATCTTAACCACAGTTTCTTGCCAGGGTCCTTTATCTTCCATTCCTCTCCTACATCCTTCCCATACATGCTCCCATGTTTCCTTCTCCCATTCACATATTTTACACTTTCCATTTTCTTCTTTTTCCCAGTACATCCACTCCCTTACCTCGTTTCCCAATCTGAATCTTGCTATTCTGGTCCACCTTCTCTATTCCCATCCCTTTTCTAAATACTTTGGCACCTTTTTTTCTCTATTCTCCATACCTGTTTCATTACTCCTGCTGCTTTTTTTATCCTTTCTCTTATATGACCTGTATGATCTTCATTCGTTTGCACGATATATTCCAAATATTTATACTCTTTTACTTCTTCTAAATTCATTCCGTTCTATCTCCCTGTCCATTCTTTCTTCCTTCCCCCTCCTTTTCTAAACCTCATTATCTTTGTCTTTTCTACATTTACTTTCAACTTTTTCCCATCTAAGTATTTCTCCAATCCTGTAATTAATCCCGCCATCCCTTCTTCATCTTCTGCCATCAACACTATGTCGTCTGCGTATGTCAGTGTATATATCTATTTCTTCCCTATCCTAATTCCGCCCCAACCTTTTCTCCTCATTTCTTCTTCCAAGTCTGATATTAATAAATTAAATAAAACTGGGCTCAAAGGACATCCTTGTCACAAACCTCTCACCAATCAGAAACTATTTCCTACTTTCTCTTATACCTTTACCCTGCTTTTTGTCTCTCTAAAAATTTCTGAGACTCTCTTTATTAATCCCTCTCTTATCCGCTTTTTTACCATAACTGTTTTTATTTGGCCTCAGTCTTATGAGTCAAAAGCCGCCTTTAAGTCCACGAGCAGTTACTTTTACTCCTACTTGTGGCGCGGCGTCAATTCTCGGAAGAATCATATCAGGGGGCCCTATTGCTAGGGTTTGCTGTATAATTATTTACTTTCTTAATAGAAAAAACATTAATTCAGAGTAAATGCCTCTGAACCAATCCGAATTTATGCGAATCATTTCGGAATATGAATCCGAAAATTCGAATTGTTCGGATTTTAAGTTTGAATTGAACGGGATTGAGTAGGATTAATTTTGGATTGATTTGAATCAAACGAAATGTAGAACTTCTTTCGGATTGTTTCGAATTAACCCGGATTGCTTTGGATACAGATTCCGGAATTATCTGGATAGGGGTGGCATTTCCGCATATTGGTTTGCAAATTTTAGTTCAGGATCAGCGCCGTCTCGCGGTTCCCCTGGACTCTGAAAATGAATAAAAACAAAACACCTACACTTCGTTGTTCTATTAGCGCCATCAAGCCGTAACCCGGAAATAAAATCATGAATCTTCAAAACGAAACGTTAACCATTCCGTCTGGTGATTAACGCCTCTTTGTTTGTTGCAGATAAAAACTTTTCAAAGTATGAGCACAAGGCTAGTCCAAATTCATGCATGAAAAATTCAACTCACAGTTTTTGGTGACCCCCCCCCCCCCCCCCCCCCCCCCCCACACGGTGCTTATTTTCCGGAAGTAAGAGCTTTTAAAAATATCATGTGGTTTTAAATGGAAAAGCTCGGTTTTCAAAAAAAGGAACAAAGTCATACGGCTTATTTATTAATGCTTATCATTCATTTTCATTTCGACAACCTTAATTTATTTCTATTGTGCTCTGAAAATTCCCAAAAAAGGCAGATGAGTAATTTGATATAAGTCATATTAAAGGAGGTATTTTTCGGAATTTCTTCAGCATAACATATTTTTCTTTGATGATTGACAAGTTTTAAAGTAGTTTTGAACTATGTTCAATTGTTTGAATATTTATTTTCTGTATACAAAATTTTTTCCGTCTCTAAATCGTGAAAATGTATCATTTTTTAAAATAAATTATACAGCTCAATTACATTAAGATTAATATTTCTTGATCAAAATATTTGGTAATTATGTCAACATTCTTCGATTGTTTAAATAGTTGGTAACAATTTTAGTATATTTTCTCAACTTTCGGCAACTTTGATACATTTCTTGAAGTTTAACGAAACTATAACAAATTTAATACATTTCATAAAGTTCTGAAAGATTTTACAAAATTTTTCAAATTAATAATAAATAAAAACATAAAGAATAGAATGTTTAAGAATTTCTTAAGCGATAAAATGAGATATTGACACTAGGTCTGAATAATCAATAAAGTAAGGTACACTAGATTGTGTGAATAATTTTTGTTTTTTCGTTTTGAAGCTAACGCTTGTCAATTTACTAAGAATTTTAAGGTGACATTTATTCAAATATTTTAATAAAATTGGATGTTAAACCAATTAGCACATTTACAATCAAAATTCACGAATTTATTTAGATCAAAATTTAGAGCTTTTTTGCTCTTAAACGCACCAGAGACCAATTTTCCGAAACGACTTTTATGTAGGGGTCGAAACCACCCCCTATATAAAAATTTAAACTTGAAAAAAAATAGAATTTTGGGCTAGCTTTTTGCACTCAAAAGCAACACAATTTTTTTGTGAACCACCCGCTTATATACAAAAAACTACCCCCTCGCTAAAAACTCAATCATGGAAAAAAGTTCATCAGAATATTGGGCTTTTTTCTTTTTTTGTGTGCGCTACAAAGCAATTTAAAAAAAAAACCCTTACCTTTAAAAAAATTTTGAACTGAAATCTAACTTACACAAACTGAAGCGCATTTGACTTTTAGGCTCACTTTGGCGTTCACCTCCGAGTATCACTTTTTTGAAATCATTCATGTTTCCTGATTTACTTTCAACAACATTTAATTTATTCAATCAATATTTTTTCCAAAAAATTTGTACATTCTTCTGATAATTTTAAATACATTTTTTTACATATATGGAATTTTTTCACATAATTAAACATTAATTGACCAACGTTACTAAATAGTCATCTAGTACAGCACTGCTAATTAAAAAAGAAAGATTTTCTTGTTTAAAAAAATGAAATTTGTTTGAGTAAAAATCATTGTTGTTTATTTAGTGAAATATTTATCAACATTGGTTAAGTAATTTGTAATTTTTAAACAAATTTAATTTGTTTACATACATTAAAAAGAAAATGTTTTTCATGAAAATTATTTCTGTTGGTCTAGTGGAATATTGCTTAATATTTTTCAATATTGGTTAATTAATTTGTAATTATGTAAACAAATTTTAGTTGTTTAAAAAAGGTTTTTCCTGAAAATGTATCTAACTTGCAGTTTATTGTCGTCAACGGGCTAAATTTATTTTAAAATATTTTCTAATTATATGAAGAATAAATTATTACTATTTATTTTTAAAAAAATATTGCTATTTATTTAGTGGAATGTTTATCAACAATGGTGCATTAATTTGTAATTGTTAAACTAATTCCGTTTTTCTCAACAATTTTTGTTTGAAAGTTTTTTTGTTTTTTGTTTTATGTAATTATTGTTATTCTAGTGAAATATGTATCAATATTGGTTATTTAATTCATAATTATGTAAACTAATTCCGGTTGTTAAAAAAAAATTTTAATGCGTCTTAACTTACAGTTTTTTATCGTCAAAAACATAAATTTATTTCAAAATATTTTTAACTATATAAAAAATAAATTATTATTTATAAAACAATGTCGTTAAATATTCAGTTTTATCAACAGTGACCATTTAAAAAATGTTTTTAAATTAATCAAACGAATGGAATTTGTTTAAATATTTTTAAAAATTATTTCTTTTTAAAAACTATTAATATTTATTTAGTGGAATTTTTATCAACCTTGGTTCATGATTTGTAATTTTTAAACAAATTTGATTTGTTTAAATAAATTTTTGCGATTTTTTTATGCAAATTATTACTGTTGGTCTAGTGGAATATTGATCCACATTGGTCAATTCATTTTTATTTACGTAAATAATTATCATTTTTTAAAAAAAGGTTTTCTTCATGAAAATTCGTCTAACATCGATAATGAAATATATTTATTTCAAAATATTTTCTATTCATATAAAGAATAAATTATTATTTATTTTTAAAAACCTTTAATTTGTTTAACAATATTTTATTTCACAACATTTGTAAATTTGACTGACTTTATAAAAATTTTTTACAAAAATCGTAAGGGTGTGTTCAGGGTGTTGAAACCATATTTCTGGTACAAAATAAAAAGTCATTTAAAATTTGCATAGGAATCTTAAGAAAATGTTTTTTATTCTTTTGAAGCCTTTCATAAATCCTAAAAAGATTTCAAATTGTTTTTCAAATTTCTGCAAAATCTATATATTGTTTTAAGTTAGGCCGTA
Source organism: Belonocnema kinseyi (assembly GCF_010883055.1). NCBI lineage: Eukaryota > Metazoa > Arthropoda > Insecta > Hymenoptera > Cynipidae > Belonocnema > Belonocnema kinseyi. Next base: position 76,940,174 of record NC_046657.1, on the reverse strand, counting down.
AGCTATTTTCACCGAATTTCGGTATTAATTACAGGTGTTTAATATTCAATAAAAATCAAAATTCAACAATTTGACTTGTTGCTACAATTTTTGCAAATAGAGCAATTAAAATTGTTATGTCTATGGTTTAGGTTTTTGTTTAGTCTTGAATATTTGATTTATAAATACAGCCATTATATGAACATTAAAATATTTCTTAATATTAAACAAAATTATTTTTCTAAATTTAAAAAATTTCAAATTTTGTCTTTTCGGATTAATTAAATAGCAAAAAAGACAAATCTTCTATAAGATTCAAGAATTTTGGACCAAAAAGTCGATTTTGTTAACAAAGAAAGAATTTTTGTAATATTTAAGAAATTAGTTCAACTTTAAAATCTAGTTCATCAACTTTAACCAAAAATGTGAATATTTAAACAAAAAGATTGATTTACTACCAGAAAGACGAGTTTTTAATAAATTTCAAGAATTCTCGTTCAAAAAGTTGAATTTTCAACAACGAAAAAAGATCAATTGTTAGATAAAAAGATTAATTTATTGCTAAAGGCGAAGAATTTTTAATAAAATTTAATAATTTTCTACCAAAAAGTTTAAATTTAAAGAAAGAAAAAAAGTTTATTTTTTATTTTCAAGAAATAAAATTAACTGTAAAACTTAGTTATTAAATTTCCAAAAAAAAGAATTTTTAAACAAAAACAATTATAAACTACTAAAAAACACGAACTTTAAAAAAAAAGTGAGAGTTCTCAACCAAAAAGTTGAATTTTCAAATAAAGAAGATGAATTTTCAAAAAAAGATGACTTTATTATAAAAAAGTCAAATTTTTAATAACATTGAAGAATTTTTAACCGAAAAGTTAAAGTTTCAACTAAAAAAGATGAGTTTTGAAACAAAAAGATTAATTTTCGATCTTAAAGACGAATTTTTGATAAAGTTTAAGAATTTTCATCCAATAAGTTTTATTTTCAACTAAAAACATACATTTTTAAGCGAAACGGCAATCGCATAACATCCTGATTTCGCATAAATTATCATACATCACTCACAGGGCTAGACGTGTACTAAATTGGAGCTGAATTTTCACAAGGAAGACCTGAAACACAACAGTGGTGTTTGTAAGTCTGCAATATTTCAGAAATATTTCTAATATTTTATTATTGATGCAAGTTTTTTGATTTACTAATTTCTGCTTAATCATAAGTGCTTTACTCAGATAATTAAAAAAATTATTATTTAAAAAAATTGCAAAATGACTGACTTAAAGTGGTAAACTGGATGGGAAAATTGGATCAAGACTTTGTTTGACAAATGGCATGCCACCGTAGATATTTTATAAGACATCTACATGAAATTTTGTATTTTTCACCTGTGGAAAGTAGAGATTTAAAAAACGGACTCGAACTATAATCAGGAGTAGATAGTAATTTACTTGGTAGTCAAATAGTCGGCATAAATATGAATAAAATTGCAAAGCAACCTGGCAAGGTTTGTTTTGTATTTCATAATTTGTTGTGGGTTAGAATCAAAGCGGAAATCAGAAGACTATTCATAATAGCGTGCTACGCTTCAGTTGAGGGTTAAAGGCGTGAAATAAAAGACGCCTTCTAGGAAACTTGAAATGATATGTACGGATCGGGTGTTACGTCATTCTCGAGATTCCCAAATTAATATAGTAACAAGGACAGATTGTTCAACTTATACTTAGAAAAGTTTTAGTTTATTACAAATAATTTTTGTAGGCATAAAATGTTCCACTTCTACACTTGCTGAAGTGGTGATAAGAAAAAAAAAACTGAAAAGACGAAGCATTCGAGAATCAAGATAGAGGATTTCGAAAAACCTGAGCAGCGAATAAAGTTTCAGAATAAGATAAACGAAAAAATACTTTAGTTTGTTGTCCAATTGCCTCCACATTCGAGACACTGGTTACCCCAAACTGGCCGAGATCAGTCACTTTGAAAACTTGGGCGCTATAGTTTCCTAAACTGCGCAAGCGCGGAATTGTGCCTGAAGCGCCGTGTGTGCAGAATGGCTACTGTTGTTTGCACGGTCAGCCTTGTTCGGGGTAATAATTCTCGCGCATCAGTTGAGCCATTCTACTAAATAGAGGTGAACTGTTCATTGTTTATTTAGCGCGACAATTGTTCGTGTTAGGCGAGCAGCTCTACCAAACTTCTCTCCCCGTAGATATGATAATTTTGTATAAACTAATACTCTGATTTGTTATATCCTTTTGTCGGAAACAAAAAAAAAATGAACCCACGTCCTTTCAAACATTCTTGCAGGTTAATAAGGTCATATTTATGAAATTCAGAACTAGAAAAATGAAATTCAATACAAATTGATAATGAAAGCTTCTAGTTCTTTATTTTAAAAAATGTAAGTAGTTCAGTTTAAAAAATATTAAATTTAATATTTTAATTACTGGTCAGTTTCTTATGCATGGGTTTAAATTCATATAAATATAAGAATTATTATACTACGAGAACATTTATAAGAACGCGATTTCATATTTTTTTTCTTTCCACTTATTTGTTCTTTGAAAATATACTAAAATTGAAACAATGAAATTTTCAGTTAAAACAATTAATCTTCATAACAATAAAAAATCACAAAAAAAGTTTCCCGCTGAGCTTGATTATTCTAATCACGCGCGGCTCGCTTCACTCGTACGTTTTAGCGCGCCTAAGGCGCGAACCTCTTGCACTTTGGCCTACTTTGTCGTTCATTGTACATCCCCCAAATTTTTGCATAGGATCTTTTAAAGTGAAGGTCAACCCATGAAAAACTGAAATGTGGTGATTATGAATTCTCTTCTGTTAAAGCTCTTTTGGATTAAGCGAACACATTCTTATCAAGTGTCTCTTGAGAAAAAGAGGTTATAAGCAGATTTTGAAATCTAATTGAAAAAAAATTGTTATCAAGATTTAATTGTACATTGTGTATTTTTTGTCCAAAAATGTAATTTGTTTACTTGTGATTTTATTCTTCACGATTAAAACAAAAACTACGTGTTTTATGAAAAAATAATTAATGACAAATTGTTAGATGTTTTTTGGGTGAAAGTCTTTCGTCTATTTATTTTTTCGTAGCCTGTGTCGGTTGTCCAAAATTATATTTTTTTATTTTTAATGTTTTTTCTCAAAAGTATAACCATAAATACACGTCAAATCAAAAAGTGATTCATAAAAAAATCTAAGATATTGTTCAAGTCAATAACTTTTGTCAATTTGTATTTTTTGATGTCTTGCATAATTTTATCGCCAAATGGAATATATTGTTTTTCATTGTTTTCTGCGGGATCAAAATTTGAGTAGTCGATTTTTCAATAAGATTTAAAAAGTCGTTGTAATAATCTCGTAGGGCTTTCAAAAACAAAGTTTCTCTAATCTTAACTTTTTCATATCGCGCCTTTTTTGCTTAAAATGTTTACCAAAGTTGAATTCAAATCTGATATTTTTTAAGTTATCATGCCTACAGACTGAAAATCATTTTTCTTAGGACGATATTGTAATAAATAAATGTAATCAAACTGTTAAATTTTTAGGTCAAAAAGATAAATTTTTAACAAAATAAATACAATTTTAATATAAAAAGAAACAAAATTTACCACAAAATTGTAAAATGCTCAGAACGCTAGGATGAATTTTCCACAAACAAATGTTACATTTTTTACAAAATAGTTTCATTTTGACCAAAATGATGAATATCTAAGCAAAATAATGAATCATAAAAAAAATACGTAAATTAATTTTTGAACAAAAATTATGAACTTTCAACGATAAATGTAATATTTTATATACCAACTAAAAAATATTTTCAGTTTGCTGAAGGTTGAACTTATTTGGTTGAAAAATATCCCTTTTGGTAGAAAATTAATCTTTTAAGGTCAAAAATTCAACTGCGCTTAATTCGAAAATAATTTCTTTTGGTTGAAGATTCAACTCTTTTGTTCAAAATTAGTCTTCTGGTAAGATTCTACTTCGCTGGATTCAGGATTAATATATTTTTTAGTGGAAATACGAACCGTTATATTGTTTTTTTAAGATTTTAATTTTTTTCTTGAATTCAACAAGTTAGTTAGAAGTTAAACTACTTTTTGAAAACTTAATTTTTTGATGTTCATCTGTTTGGTTGAAAGGGCAATAGTTTAACTTGATATACTCGGAATTTAGAGTGTTTCAAACTGAATTTAATATGTCAACTTTCATTAGTTTTTATTTATAAGTTTTTTTCGCGGAACTTTGACCAGAACAGGTAACGCTATTTAGCGGCTAGGAAGTTTATCTATTCGCCATCTTATAAACAGATAATATCCCAGTTGACACGAAAATGATAAAGGGGGAGGGCCGGTAAGGCCGGTTCTTGGCCTAATTTATTTTTGGACCAAAAAATCTGAAAAAATCATGGTATTATCTTATAAGTATCCCGAGTCGATTGCACGCTAAACGGACTACCCTCCACCCCCCAGCCACCCCCACCCACCCTACAAATATAGGAAACACCACTACCCACCAACTGTATTTTCGAGAGATTTGACACTCTTAAACATGTATTCTGAGGTTAGCTCGGGTTTACTATGGTTTTCGGGGTCTATCGCTTCAGGTTCAAGGGTGGTGGGTAGTGGTGTCTCCTATATTTTTAGGGGGGGTGGGGGTGGCTGGGGAGTGGAGGGTAGTTCGTTAAGCGTGCAATCGACTCGGGATACTTATAAGATACTACCATGATTTTTTCAGATTTTTTGGTCCAAAAATAAATTAGGCCAAAAACCGGCCTTACCGACCCTCCCCCTTTCTATTTTATCTCACAGCAATAGATGCCGTGAAAGCCAAAGGAGTCCCTGGAGGAGAAGTTGAAACACATCTAGGTAAAAATCTGTATATTCCTGGCAAAAGCCTTATTTTTCTACAAAATTACACCTCGCGCTTCGCGCTCGGATATTTATTTTTTGCATTTGGAATGCTTGAAAAAAAGCTTTATCAAAAAGATCTCTTTTAGATGGCAGTAATTATATGCGTCTTCATATTCTGAATTGTCTACTTAATTAAGTATAGTAAAAGATTAAGTTTCTCAAAGCTTTGTAGGCTTTGACGTACATATTCTCATCCTGACACTCGCACTGCGCGCTCGATTTCCGACAGACATTTGTAAACAGGTTTCGTTGGATTTTTTTTCGAAACTTTCGTCGTTTTTCCACACATTTTTTTTATCTTACCTTTTTCAACGTTATTTTTCAAGAATAAAACAAAAAGTACGCGTCCTATCAAGATTTTGGCCAAAAAAACGTCTCCGTGTTTCATTTTTCAGGGACTTATGAGACTGCATAGTATATGGGTGATTCTCAAAAGCAGCCACTTTGGAGAGTATCACTTCTCAGGGAAAAAGATGTACGAAATGACTGACAATTTTTTTTATCTTATGGTACTAAGTGTCAAGTAACGGAAAACAAGCGTGGACGCTAAAGAAATTCATAAATTAAAATTAAAAAATTATAACAATGTTGGGAATGGCTCACATATTATGAACGTAGCGAAATCATGCAAACTAATTAGTTCTCGTTTAATTTATGTATACTTCATTATAAATTATGTTTCTGATTTAATGCCCAAATAAATTATTAATAATAATTCATTGAACATAAATGTTTAATCGTGATTATACGTGTGATACTTAAAAAAAGGATACTGACTGGTCATTATAATAATAATAATAATAATAATAATAATAATAAACGGAATAACCCTTCTTATTTCCTAATTATAATGGTTTATCACACTGCATCGTCATGTACTTGAAGTGTGACGAATGCTAACGCTCCGCATTCCAACACTGATAGTACGAGTAACCTCGAAACTCACGAATGGGACCGACAGGACATCTCGCGCATAAAAAATTTAATAATATTTCATGTTTGAAACATGAAAACGAAGGACAACTTTGAAAATTTTTGTATTAATCGATCTAGCAATAATTGAAGTTACACAATGTATTTTTTATAGTATTATTCATAATAATGATATAATTTAGGTTGCAGAGAGAAAAATAACGGTAATCGTAGTTTAATGTAGATGAAATCTCAGAAAACTTGTACTAAGGACACGGGACCGACAGGACATTTTAAATATTTTTTTTAGTTTCAACTACAGTTAGAAATAATCAAGATTCATCAAAATAATAAAGGTGGTTCTTCTTGTCAAGCTCCTTTCATGATAATTTTTTGCATTGCACATCTCTTCATGACCATTGATTGACATATCTTGGGCACCAAATTTCCGACTCTTAAAAAGTACCCATATAACGTATACAGTCGTATTCACTTGTATAAACTCGAATATACTTGCATACAGTCTTGACTCATATACACGTCATCTAAATCGACCCTTGATAACTCCACACTGAATGAGCTTATAATTGCACGAAATTTAAAATAAGGATCACTTCAATTGCTGGGCCCGGTAATGTAAACTTTTCCTCTCCCAGATACTTCCATTAGAGAATATAACAATTCGATTAAATACACTTCTATACTTGTTAAGAAGAGGCCGTGATTTCATGGCGAAATGAATCGACATTCCTTAACGAACAAGGACTACTTTATTTAAAACCCTTTTAATTTTAAGACCAAAGACCAAAAACAATAAACGTGTTTACTGTTGATGAAGTTTAAAATATAAATAAGCACATATAAAAGTTATATTTTCCTCTCGTATTTTCTCTAAAAAGTTGTAAATATAGAAATGTCATAAATCTGAAATATTTTTGTGAGCAACTGATTGTGTGCTTCTTGGAAATCGGTCGGAATATTTTTAATGTATGATTTAAATTACTTCACCTGGAATGCTAGATTTCGCAAGTCTCTCGTTTTGACACCCTGAAGAGAGTGGAAGAGCAACCATGGAAAACCGTGCATGAGCAAATCAAAATTCAAAGCTATGCCCATCGTTTTCTTCCATATATAAGGCATCATCATGACTTAGTGGGCATTTGCAGACAAAATGCAGTTTATTAACAGTATTATATCGTAGTGGTGACAAAGTTTTGCTCAAAAATGAGAAGAAAAGAACCAAATTTGTTCAAGAATATGTTTTGGATTTTTCACCAATTCAATGCTCCTGCACACTCAGCCTTGTTCATCATTACTTTTTCCGCTAGTAAGAGTGTAACTGTTTTTGAACATACGCTCTATTTTCCAGATATGAAACCCTGCGACTTCAGCTCATTCTCAAAAATCAAAACTTTGATGGAAAACCCCGTTTTCAATCTATGGTAGCCGTAAACGCAAAAATAATCCAGGTCATACAAAATATTTTAAGTTGATGTGCAGAATTCCTGAAAATGAAAATAAGAATCTAAAAAATAAATTTATACAACCACCATAAAATTTTCTTATTGCAATTTGAAATAAGTAAAAAATTATCTTAAAAATGAAAGAAAAAATTCCCGTTTTGAGAAAAAATCAAAGAGAGGAAAGAAAAATAAGAAGATATGGTGTCGATTCTTGAGTGTCAGGGATAGAGCATCGTGGTTGTGCTGCTGTTCCTTCCTGCTCGAAATTTTATTTTATTTAATATTATTATTTGTTGCCATGATAAGGGTGCGTGGAACTTTTTGTATTATTTTCTAGGAAATTTTTTTACTTTCTTTAAATTGCGATGGGAACATTTTATGGTGGTTGTCCAAAAGTAGTTAGATTCTTTATTTTATGTTCAGGAAGTCTGCAAATTAACTTGATTATTGGACGTCAAATAAGAATTAAATTAAATTTAATTCTTATTTTAATTTCTTAAATTTGAAAAAGTATTTTATTAAAGGACCTCCAGCTCTGCTTTGAACAAGGAAAAACGCTCATGAAGCGGTTCTTTGATCGATATGTAGAGTACAATGAAGAAGGTAAATGTTTTTTCTAACAATTACTAAACTTTGCATTAGGTAGTAAGATATTTTTTTTCTCCAAATTGTACATAAAAATATGATAGATTTGTAGGAATTTGAAACTACAGTGTGGGTGAGTCATCTCAAAGAAACACAAAGAATTTAGAAGGACAAATAAGAAGCGATCCGTTTGAATACACGAAAATTTTTTCAAGCATATTCATTAGTTACATCCTAATCTAAACTCTTCACAACTGACTTTTCTTTATTCGAAGAAAATGCGGGTGCTGGATGGTTTTCTGTGGTTCATATTAACGGTTTTTACTAATCCTACTGGTAAATATATAATAATATATTTGTATATAAAGAAGGGCGTTAACATAATTCTTGATCTATCGAATGATTCTTTGGATGGCTTAATGACAATTTGGATAAGCAGAAATTAGGTTAAATCGAAATTTGGGTAAATATAACTTATAAAAAGTGCGAAATAAAAAAACGGAAATTCGGGTAAATGGAATTCCTCCTAATGCTAATTAGAATAATTTTACTTTAAAAGTAAAAAATATAATTTATTCAATGAATTCACGCTGTTTTTCACAGAAAGGAAGACATCTGAAACATTTTTGGTACCTCATTGTACAATGTACATAAATTTACCTTTATTTTTGAATCTCAATATAACATTTTATCATGTCTTTTAACCAGTACTAAGCTTTCCATTACGCAATAAGTAATTATGTTCGCTTTCATTTGTACATAATAATGTCATAATTTTGAAATATCTTTGTAAGATTTCTCTTTAAGAGAAATAAATTTATGTAGACAAATATGTTAGAATGACATATAAGATAGCGACTATTACAATAGGCTGTGAAACATTAAAAAAAATATTCATTAGTACAACTTTCATCAAATTTCTTTTATTCAAAAAAGAGGATTATGGTCAGCATTGTCTGTTTCATGGTAGAAATATTCGTTATATGACATTTTTTCTTCCACAGGATTCTAGGGCTCATTGAAGGCTCTTGCATGACCCACGGCGAAATTTGTCAAAAACAACCTTATCTTCAAAAAACTACCCTGAAGATTAAATATGCAATAATCAGACATTATAATTTTTATCAACCGACGGATGGGCATTTCATGGGTATAGTTATGTACTACTGAATGATTGGAAAGGCATTTAGTAATTGCTTCTGTATAATTTAGGATTGGGAAAAGTTATTATTTGGAAAATAAATAAAATTTTGCTTTTGAGGAAAATTAAATTCGCTTTAATCCGAAATAGACAATTGGAACTGATCAAAATTAAAATTATAAACAATTAAACGCAGCAAAAAAGATTTTATAGAATCAAAAAGGTAAACATCGTATGGATTTGGGGACGAACAAAAATACCTTATTTCAATTGAGCATACGTTATTCCTGGAAACTTCTCCTTCAAATATTGAAAACAATTCACTATTTTTGTCCAAAGTTTTGACGAACCTTTTTCATGAGACCTACTTCGATGTGGAGAGCTGGAAGCCGATTATCTGATGTGTGAGCTGAATGTTTGTGTATGATCTTTTCTAATCCTGACGGGAAATCTGTTCTCTTTTGTCATTTTTTCTGTATATAGTACTTCTCTCTAGCTCATAAGACAGATGGGAATTTTTTGTTCTTAGTACTGTAGATTAATTAGATTTTGAGGTCTTATTTATAATTCAAGTCAATAAAACCTCAAAAATCTTCACGGGTTCTTGAGATACGACTAAAAATATACAAGCCTCAAATATCAAGTTTCAGTCGGAAATTACTACTGTGAAATGCGAGAGAGGTAGTCGCCGAGAATTTTTCAGATTTTTTTTCATAACTTCTACTCAATCTGTGACTAGGGATACTTAGGAAAAAAAATATTGACAGGAAGTAATCTGTAATATCTCATCTTCAATTCCTTCAAAAAAAACTTTAAAAATATTCCCTTGTTCTCAACATATTTCAGTAAATTTAAAAGTGTATTTTCAGTTAATGAGCAACGTAGAGAGCCAGATTCGCTGCTAAAGCCACTTAAATTCGGTGCAGAAACGCTTGGACATTTCTTAGGTATCTCGAAAATCCGTGACAATAGTTAAAGTTGTATTGTCTGACATAAACGATAGGCCTTCGAATACTTATTTGTAATAGTTTGAGATATTTGTTACAATTTTCCGAAATCATGCCCCACGTTGAAGTTGAGGAAAAATTAAAGAAATTCTTAAATTTTATTGTTAAATTTTTCACGTAGTATATACTCTCCAATAGATCAAAATACTTCTATTAGGGCTAAATTGACTCGTAATTTGATAAGCTTCCTAACAGTTTTTTAAAAAGTTCCATGCTCCGTTTTTAAACGTATAATCACATTTCAAAGTTAGCAGTGATATTCAATAGTACTTTGGCTGATCGTACCGACGATTTTCGATAGTAGTGTACGTGTTTCCATTGTTAAAAAGAGCAGCATTCAGGCTCCGATATGAAGAGCCAATAAATTGTCTTCAGTATTTATTTCTATTTTTATTAGATTTGAATTCATCCTGTAATCTTTTCACCTATGTCCAATATGACAATAAAAGTTCCGTATCATAAGTGGATTAGGAGGGGCTGTTTTTTTTTACGGAAACCTCAAGTAGGCCAATCATTGACATAATTCTCTTTACCATTAGTTATAGAGATAATATGAAGAAGTGGAGAGTCTCAGATAAATCCGCTTTCTCAAAGTCAATCATAGGTAGAGTTCAAGTTGGAATACGAACAGACCGGGATCAGTTTTCCACGGAAATAAGGAGTGCACTCTCAGACGTGCCCAGGTTCATTAGATGCGTGGATAAACTGGAGATAGCTACCAAGATTTTCACGGGTGCCTCAAAATCTATTTGTTCTACTTATTCTAATTATAAATCTACTTATTCTTATTCTAATTCAACTTCATTTTATAAAAATTTACCTAATGTCTGGTAGCTGCACTTTGTCCGTCTGTTGGGCAGAATCTGAGAGATAAAATAGACCCCGTGTTCCTGGGAAAACGTACATACCGTTATACTTCATAAAAAGGGCTTTGCAACACAGCCACATAACTAAAGAGATATATCATTGATAAAATGCATTGTTAAAGTTTTGAAGAAGATCCTGCTAACGTTGAACCAATAAGTGGATAAAGAAAACTGTTTGGCAGAAAATCAGGCGAGTTTTGGGTCTGATTAGAGTATTATGGATCATACTAGGCAGTCTGATAAGTCCCTAAAAAATAAAACACGGAGACGTTTTTTTGGCCAAAGTCGGTTTTATTTTTCAACATACTCTCCTTTTAGGTCGATACAGCGAGTCCAATGACTTTCTAATTTTTTGATACCGTCCGAAAAGTACTCGATCGGAAGGTCTCCAAAATACGCCTCAGTTCATGAATGAACAGGCGCATTGTCGTGATGATAAAGCGATTTTTCTTCTTCAAATGCGGTCGTTTTTCGGCGATTTCGATTTTCAATCGGTTCAATAATGATGAATAGTATTCTCCGATTATATTTTACCTTTTTCAAGATAGTCCACGAATATTATGCCATGTGCATCCCAAAATACGGAGGCCAAAACATTTCCGACCCATTGTTGCGTTTTTGGACGCTTCGGAGCACTTTGGCCCGGTGGAACCCACTGTTTCCCTGTTGCGTTGTCTCAGGAGTGTAGTAGTGGATCCAGGTTTCATCCATGGTTATGAATCGGCGCAAAAACTCGGTCAGCTTACGCGAAAATAATGCCAAATTCTGCTGGGAAGT
>NC_046657.1:76914538-76928410 GCF_010883055.1 Belonocnema kinseyi | reverse complement strand
GCGTCATTTGAAGGATCAAGCTCGACAAAAATGGTTCACATTAGTGAATACTAATGCCATCTCTTAGAATTTTCAGGTACTTATCAGACTGCCTAGTATTTTCTCTTTAAATTCAATGGTTCAAATTCATTTATCAACCCTTAAGCGTGCAGTTTTTTTCGTTGGGTTTAGGAAGGGTTTCCCTTCGTCTGATCACTCTCTCCTTTGGCAGCACTTACTAAAAAAGGCATGAGGTCAAAAATTGTGAAACCCATTAAGAGTTTATACAAAAACGCATACATATAAAATACAATATAGCAATGCATTAAGAAATAATTATTGGTGCATAACAAAACAAAATTAGAAATCTTAGTTATTTACAAGGGCCTCTTAGAAGACTATATGTTTTACCTTGTGGGTGAGCAGCGACAAAATTGTTGACAAGTTCCTCTATCTGGGCACTACATTTTTGTAGTCGGTAATATTCATTGAGGGTGCATATAGGAATACTAGCTCAACCTATATTGCAAGCGATTCTTTCCGCATAATCCTCAATTCTGCTAATTCGGCATCCTGGAGTATCAAAACTTCGGTGTTCCGTAGTCTAACAATAAGTATGCTGTACTAAGCTATAATAATTTGAGTTGTTACGAATGTTGTTGGGTATTAAAGATGTAATTTACCTGAAAGTTTCTCGAAAAAATCAATTTCCTGAATAAAAAGCATTTTCGTAATCCGAAATGTAAGTGGGTAACTACAATTGAAGGATTTTTGTTGACCTGTCATGGAGAGGACTTATAGCCTAACTTAAATTTGGAAACTCTGAACCAAAATATAGAGCAAATTCTTCTGAATTCTCCTGACTACATAAGGTGATATGATTATAAAGAATTGCTTAAAACTATTAGCTTAAAATTTTGCTCGACATAAATTTGTTTCCAGGAATACAGTCCTGTTTGACAGTCAGAATGACCTCTTACTTCTCTTGCTTGGTTGCCTAGATAAGACGTTTTGGTTTCACCAGAGGTACTATTCGCAATTCCTTAAAAATAAGTTTTGAGATGTTCACTAATTGACGTATAATGATGATAATGTAAGGGAGATATTTCAAAACATCATTCAGAGAGAGAAAATGCAAAAAGGGAACTTCTAAATAATAGCAGAACAAAATTTTTGTTTACAAGTTTTCTTCACTAAAAAGGTTTTTGAAGTATATTAATTAATCACACTCTTATCTAAATTTGACAGAAGTGGGTCTCCCTTCACAGAAAAAAAAATTATGACCATGAGTGGTCTTCTGTGTTTCATCTTTGTTTTTTTTCTAATCTTTCTGGTAAATATTATAACATCTCCTATAATGGTTCTTTTAAAACACCATCTGTCAAAAAAAAAAAAAACGCTGCGCTTTGCTATTTTTTGCTCTAAATCAATAGAGTAGATTACTGTAGACATGTGACGCAAGTCGGTGCATATTTAGTGCCCACCATATTTTGTTGAGAATTATAGAAAATATTTTTCAGATTATTAAAGATAAGTTATTTTCAATATGGTTCGCTGTATTTTTTTTGTATCCTGTACAATTTAGGATGAGATATAAACCGCGATAATCTCAATATGTGCCCCATAATATAAATAAAACAACAACAAAATTTGTTTAACAAACTTGTCAGTCTTCTGGTCATGAATACTGCAACATTTCACGATAACGAGCATTAATTGTGATTAAAATATGTGAATAAATCCTTTTCAAGAACTAATTAATAAACACAACCCAAAAAAATTTTAAACCACTTAATTAAGTTAAAAAAATATTTATTTTGTTTTTAAACCTTCTGAAAAATGTTTTAACTATATGAAATGAAAATAATTAAACTTATAATTTACGAAGTATAAATTTGAAAATTTTAAAGTTCATTGATTGATTATTCAATTTAGGGCATTGAAAATGATAACGTGGATTTATATTTTCTTAATTGAATCTGAATCTTTGAACTCTCTAACTGATGAAAGGTGCAAATTCTAAATTTTCAATTCATCTGCTCTACTTTAAACTTGTTTAATTGGAAAGTTACAATTCTATATTTCATTAGTGTAAATTTTTGAGGATTCGAATACAAAGTTTTTTAATTAAGAAATTTTATAACGTCAATTTAAAAAACCAGAAGTTTTTTTCTCCGATTAAAATGGCTACCCTGATATATGTACGTACATGCTTCATAATCAGTACTTTGATGAAGTTTAATTTTCGACCACAAATATTTTCACGTTCATTATTACATTATAAAACAAAAATGACAAAAATACAAAGAAAAAAAATTATTTTTTAAGACGTAACTCCAATAGAAAACAAGACGAAGAAATACAACTATAGAACATTGAAATCTGTTGATTATTTAGTAATATAAAATGTTTTTCTGCTTTTTTTAGACAATCCGTACATTCGAATCTAATCTTTCTTCCTTTCTAATCTTTCTAGTCTTTCGATCCTCTACTGATTCCATTCATACCGGAGTGAGTGATACGCAAAAAGCGCATTTACAGCATCACTTTCGGCTGACTCGGGTTTTGCCATGCTAATTTTGTACAAAGGTAAATGTGATTTATCGGATGTGTCTGTCTCTGTACGGATGCTCATAGTATTCAAAAAGACAAACAAGTCTTTCTCATGAGATTTTTCACAAAAGCAAATGTTAACAGAGATATAACATTCACAGCATTCCAAAAAACACACGGAAATGAACATTTTAAGCCAAATAACGCACGATAAAAAAAATAATGGAATATAAAAAATTACATTCTGCGGCCAATCTATGCAAATTAGGTGAAAATATGATTAGACAAAAAATAGTGGTTACCAGTACCAATTCTAAAATGTGGTGCTGACTTGTGGAATAGCAGATTTTACCGATCCAGACGATATTTTGCACTATGCCTCGATGCTGCAATTACGGATTATCATGTCACTTTGACGAATAATATAAACAGATCTAACTTGAATGTTAAGGGTATAGGCTCTAGTTTGGACGGCACTATAAATTTTAAAAAAATATTGCTAAAAAATAATTATTAAATAAACACACGGTTATTTGGTATTTGTAAGTTACAACGCTTATAATGCAATTCAATTTCGCACGCAACATGGTGATCCGTAAAATAATTCCGAAATCCAATTTAACTGAGGTCAGCAAGTTAGCTCATACAAAGTTGGCTCATATAAGTCAACGAAAACAGTCCCGGAACACAAACACGTATTGCTCCAATAAACTGTCAAACTGTATGGGGTCTGTGAAGAAGTTGTGACATCCAAAATTATGCCAGTTATGATAGAACCCCTTCACTGCTACGTGAAAATATAGGGTAATGTGATAAATGTCACAGAAATGTTAAAAATAAATGATTTTTAGGTGATGCAATTCAATTGTTGCTGATTGTGGCATACATTTCTGAAGTGGTCCGTACGGATAGGTTATGTTGTTATTACTTTGGGGGCAAGCTAAGCAAGTCAATCGGATCGGAAACCACACTGTTTTAATTTGAGTTTGATGGATTTTACTTGTCTAACAGTATTTTATACTAAGAAAAAGAGCTTTATTTAACTAAAGGATTATCGTTAGAATCAACTTGATCTCATTGTGAAATTGACGAAATTCAAAGTGATTTTTACATTTTCACTTACTCATTAAAAGCAGTTTTTACTGTTTTGGTTACAAGAAACAATTCACATTTCATGATAAGTAAATATTATTGTTTTTCTGCGTATTGTACCGTTAAAAAGGAAAGTCAAGTTGACATATTTCGGTGTTATTGAAAAAACATTATTGTGAAGGGTGATTTATCTCTACAGTGCACTTACTGCGTTTGGAAAATTATTAACAACATATGTTTTAAATTTTAATCATAAAACACTTTTTTTGGTATATACTCTTTACAAAATGAAAAACAAAAAACCCAGGAAAAGTCGGGAATGATGCCTGTGGAAAAAGCATCTTTTCCTGTGAAAATGGAAATTGCCGAAGAATTCTTAGAACATACTTCGGAATCGCTAAGTGGGGGACAGCCTGTGAGTAACTGTGGCGTATGAGGAGATATGAACTAAGACGGACCTACGTGCGATTCTAATGCCGCGGGGTCAAATGAATTGTCAAAACCACGAGCCAAATTGTCGGGAGCTGCTAGGAAGATGTTGCTATGCTAATTGGTAAACCAATCGAAAGCTACAACCAACCAAATGGCAACATCAAAGGTGCTTCATTCTACTTGTAATAGCAGCACCCTGAATAAAGTCAGGGAACAGAAAAAGGTGTGGCTTTGATTTCCAATAATCCTTCATAGCCAGGACCTATAAAGTGACCTGAGTGTAGGTATAGTCGACATAGGGATTCCCTATAATCGAACTACATCACAAGTTGGAGCATTCGAGAATAAAATCGATGGGGTCCGACCTGGAGAAATCATCTCAAAATTTAAAGATTACTCCTTAGAAAATAATTATTTTATCTTCATCTGTTCCGAAAAAGTGTCCCGAACTGGATTCATTAAAGTTGTTGACGGATTATAACCATGGACAAGATCTAAGATCGGAGTCATAATAGCAAAGACGTTTTAAGGCTAGTATAGCCGATGGCTTCAATTCCTGATGTATCCATGGAACCAACAAATAGTTGTTACGAATAATAATAATAATAATAATAATAACACGTTCATGATTTGAGCCCTTTCCGGTTTCTTTAAAGCAGGGCTACAGTAGTACTGTTCAAGAATGGTGACGTCAGAGGAAAAAATGTGAAATTAGAGGTGATTGAAAGTTATAAATATGTGAGTTCACATTCTGAGCTCACAAAAAGTAATCGTCAAGCGATCAGTTTATCGGAGTATATTTAGTTTAAAATTATTTAGAGACCACGATAATTTCAGAAAAAGACTCAGAATATGGAACATACAAAAAATGCAATCTTTTTTCATAAAATTTACAGATACTCTCGTATTCCTCTTATATATCTGCATACTTTTATTGAAGAAAGAAGAGAAATTACTTTACAGAATTAATTGATAAACAGGACCCCAAGATTTTGAAAATACTAAAAACAAATTTCTTTATCTAGTTTTCCAAATATCTACCCGTCAAGGATTGGTAAAACATTTTATTATTATCACTCTCTATGTTCTAAACAATTCAAACTTTTCCAGAATATTTCCTATTGATACTAGTACGTTGGAAATCTATCACCTGTCATTAAAGTGAATATTCGAAATCAAGAGAAATTCTCTAGAATAAAAAAAAAAAATTAGAAAGTTGTTTTGACTTATAGCCACCGTATATTAAATCCTTATTTTTTCATAAAGGTAAATACAATTTTTTGTTAAATATTTCTCGCCGAAAAATTTATAACGCAATATGTCAAATTTAATGTTTAGAAATAATTTTTGTATACTAACCTAAAAAAATTAACATATTTTTACTAAAAAATTAGAACCATTTACTATCATTATTTATTGAAATAAAACTAATTCAGACTTGAATAGATTGATCTAGGTGTGGATTTATATAGAGAATACATCGAAAATAAAGTTGTAATTGCAATTGTGCTAGTAAATAATTTGCAAAATTCCGCGAAAGATTTCCATATTTGATTTTTTATCGTGCTAAAATGATTTACTACTTTCTTAACCCTTTGTTGGTCGCAATATTTGGAGGCTTTCTGCCGGCGGGTAAAGTGAAATGTATTCCCATTTTTTAATGGACGTCGTTATATTCAATATTATAATACATTATTTTTAAATATTTTCTATTTTCCTAACCATCCTAATAATACGTGCCATACCATTGACAACGTAATAAATGTACCTGTGTTTCTTGATTGTAATATAAAATATGATCACACTTCTCAAGAAATTCCAAAATTTTCATTACGCAATAAGACATGTTTTTCCCCTGACATCTACAGGTTGATGTCATAAATCTGAAACATTTTATGTTTTCAGTGTTGGTAATAAATGATAAAAGACAAGTGATTTAAAATTGCATATCAGATAGCGATACAAATATTGTATAACTTAAATATCTTTAAAAAATCGTTACACTCTGGGCAAAACTCTGGATACGTCTGTTTACTTTATTATTATGAAAATTTGGACCGTAATTTATACTCTCGCTTTTATCTGCTTAATTTTTACTTATACTTTTAATAAATGTAATACCTAAAGAAGTGGAATTTCTCTTCTTTTTAAACTGTTAACTTTATCAAAAATATGTTTACGGCTGAAACTATTCTTTTTTCGAAATCTAGACTTTTACAAGATGTACAATTTACATAATAATATCATAAACCTAAGGTCTTTTTGTAAAAATTTAGTGCAGAAGAAGCAGACTAATTTATTGAAATTTATCACATAATATATAATTTATGTAATGAATTAAGGAAAAAGTAATTTAGCACTACACATGAGATAGCGAATATAATATATCCTGGATTATTTTCAAGAATTTTAATTAGTTACGCTCTTACGGAAATATGGCATAAGTAGGTTTCTTTTATTACAAGAAAATGTGGACGATTATTAGCATTCTGTGTTTTATCTTGGTTTTTTTCTGCGATCCTACTGGTAAATATTATAATATATACTTTTTGTGATTAAAAAAACATCTTGATTGGCTCCCTAATCCGCTTTGATGCTTTAACGGAGATTATGTCCTAAATTAATCAAGATAAGTGATTTTTATATTAGGTCTCTGCAATTCCTTTTTTCTTTTTTTGGTTTCACCGAAAATCTCAGGGATATTGTTTACCTGTCAGGGGCAAAATTCTAATACTCGACAAGTCCTCCGTGCATGCTCTGTCACGAAAAATAGAGTTCTGCGCGAAGTTGGAGAGAGCTTTTCAGTCCTCGTTTTCCTTCGAAAACGCTCGAAAATTGCGAATTCGGAAATAAGTGGGCTTCCGCATGCATTCAAGACACTTTAGCGAGCACTTGTGAAACATTGAATATTTGTTTGAAATCTCGCTACGTGCTCGCTCAGTACTCTAAAATCATCAGGCAAACTCGGTATGACAGAGCACGGAGTAGGTTTAAGGATATCGCGAAAGCCTTCTTAATGCTCGCGGAAGCCTACTTATTTCCGAATTCGCTATTTTCGAGCGTTTTCGAGGAAAATCAATTTTTGGAACCAAAAGTTTCGATCACTGAATCCGAATCTGGAGTCAGAATTCTGAAGCTAGCTCTCTTTTATTTCAAATCTTGGATTCAAATTTAGCAACCCCAAATAATTAAAAATTAAATATCCTAGGCCGTCGGAACGCGTACCTTTTTTGAGCCTGTAAAATATAGGAAAAGTTTTTTTTTGTTAGGAAGAAAACAAAAGCCAATGTTGGCATTTTGACTTCATATTTGGATTCAGCGCCGTAAAATGCGTATGAATTGACTAGTATGGTCCATCGGAACTACTACTATTTTGTGGGTCATATGTTGAGATTATTGTGGTTTATAAATCATTTTCAATTCACTCGATTTCAGTTGTAATAGAAATAACGGTAAATATAATTTGTCGGATAGAATCCAATTTTTTCTTCAGGAAAATATGAACTACAATGTATGGATTTTATATACTTCAATTTTCGGTAATAAAGAATTTATGAAATGAAATTTTAAGAAATTTCATGCGCCCCAAATTTGTCTTTTAAACTCAAAAGTTTAAATTAATAAAATTTTGAAATACTACTGATAGTGATTGAAGGGTCCTGGATCGTGAGGATGTAGGTGACAAATTTATTGAATGAGTTTCTTTGGCATAAAGTAATTGTTTTGACCTAACTCATTTTGCTGTAGAAGATTATGGTTCAGTTCGATTTAGAAGTAAGTAAAAATTTATTTGTGTTATTTTTTCAAAGTGATTACTTCTTTTTTCCGTTCTTTTCACGTTTCAATCAAGCTAATTAATAGCTCAAAATTACTTCATTTGACTATTTTTATATTGAGAAATACAAAATTCAAGAAAATCTTTGCGTCTTATTATTTTAGTTTTTTTGGTACTTACGCCCTTGCGCCCCGGTACCCTTCAATTAATTTCCTACTTGAACTTTATTTTTGCAGATTCAACCTGGCCACATAAAGAAGACTCTGTTGCACCTGAGCTGTATTATAATAAATCTAAAATAGATTATTACGAAGGTCAGGATGGAAACCGTTATAGTTTACCAACAGATAAGCATGCAGTTGAAGTAGAAAATGGTTACATAATTGGATATGTCAAACATGGTTGCTTGTATCCATTCGTGGCACGTAGAGCTGATCTTATTAATAACTACGGAAGAGTTAAAGTCCGTCTGTTTGATATGGTAAATAAACCAGTGTTAAATACAGATTTTTTTAGGCATAAATTCTTCTACCATTTCGGAAGAATCATCGAAAAAATTCAGATAGCCAAGCGACATGAGCATTAGGATGGTCCATTTTTAATCTTATTTAGTCCTGAACTGGGTTTGTCCTAAGTCCAATCAGAGACTCAAAAAAATCACTTTAAACTTATTGTCATTGTTATAGTAAAAAGTTGTAAAAATTGTGGATGAGAATGCATATGAAAGTGTTAAATAAAGGACCTCTGTTAAGTTTTTTTCTTTTTTTAAATAGGGCAATTTTATTATTTTGAATTTAGAATGTAACTCAGAACGGGTCTTTACAGCCCTAGCCTACTGAATGTATACAATTGGTTTCTTTGAAACAAGAGAAAAACTCAAAAATAATATAAATAATACAAAATTTTTAATCATTTCAATGATTTTGAGAGTTTTTAAGATATGAAATATTTTATTTAATACTGTTTAATCAAAAAGTGTTCAAAGCTTCTACCTAATATGGGTAAATTATTGAGCGTTTGCGTGAACAATTTTTTAGCAACAATTTCAATTTGAAGTTCATTGTGATCAATGTGAAAGATAAAAAATTTGATCTTCAAGAAAGCTTCAACCAAAAAAATAAATTTTATGAAAGTGGTTTAACTATCCACGAAGGAGGAAAATGATAAACTTAGAGAAATGATTCAAAATAAAAAATATAAAAGCTAATATTAAAAAAAATATATATAAAATATAATATAACCAAAAATTACGAATGTTCAGCAAAATGCTTGAGTCCTTGACCAAAACATATTAAATTTCAATGAAACAGCTGAATTTTTTAACAAAAAATGTTATTTACTACAAAAAAGACGAATTTTTAGCAAAATGTCCATTGCGAAACAACAATTTTCAATCCAAACATATAAATGAAGTAATTGTTCTTAATCTTTGTTTATATTGAATATAAAATGTGGTAGCTTTGCTAAATACTGACGAATTTTTTTAATGAATAACATGAATTTTTAACCAAACTAACCCATGTAAGGAAGCATAGGACCCCCTCCTACACCCCGCATACACGCCGAAAATACTATGCAATTTATGGACGGCCCTGCTAGTACGCACGGGCTTTTAGGTAAATTCACAATCGCCCCCACCGAAAAATTTTCTGGACTAACCTAGCCTGGCCCTATTGAAAAAGTCTTTCAGGAAACCCATGTGTTCTTTTCCGACGAGAAAAACACGAGAAAATCCGTGAGTATTTTCAGATTCCATGAGGAAAGCCGCAAAAATTAATTGACTGACTGGAAGTTTTCATCGAGAAGTATCCAAATCCTTGTGGATTTCCCCTTGTTCTCCTCGTCTCCAAATAAGGCAAGGATTTCCTATAGGCGTTTTTCATTAGGCTCATTTAAAATATATTTTGTCACAGGAATAACTTAATTATATAAATATAAAGAGTAGTGGCCAGAAAAATATAATATTACCACCTCGTAGTATTTGTCACCTTATTGCTATTTGAATAAAGTACTCTTTATATTTCCGGCGTCCAACTCTAAAACGCACACAGATTAATATAATCAATTAAAATTAATATAATTACTTCATGTGCAACCACAATTTGAAGTTTCTGTCATAATTCGAGATAAAATTTCGTTCAAAACTCGAGCATTTCACCTTTTTGGGTAGTAAACTCGAACTCCAAAGACACGAGAATCTTTGAAGTTCGGAACTCCAAAGACACAAGAAGCCTCGAAATGCGGAGCTCCAAAGATATGAGTATGAAAGGGGCTCCGATCTTGCGACGTTTAAACTTCGGGGATTATGCGTGAGAACGTACAGAGGCCTACTACGCGCACGCACACGTCGAATTCAAAGAAGCGAGAACTTGCGCGCGCTCAACTTTCGACAAGGACAGAGGTAGAGGGGAAGGAACTCCGCTCCCTCCTTGAATCTCGGAACGCTCTTATCTGCGGATCACTTGTATCTTTGGAGCCCATATCTTTAGGGTTCGAGTATAAGTATTACATAAAAATTATTCAAAACTTTTTAGATTAATACCTAGTAAAGGAAAATTTGATCTAATAATTTTTATTTGGAAAAAGTAAATTTGTTACGCTTTTGGTTTAAAATAATTATTTTGGCATAATTTAGTTTTTAGTTAAAGGTTATGGTCCACTTTGATTTAGAAGTAGGTCAAAATCCATTTTTGCTATTTCTTTCTTTTCAAATGCAGAATTAACACGAACACATGAAGAATCCTGGATTGGAACTCAACCGTTTTATTATACAACTAATGATATTACGGATGTCCGGATCGTAACCGGTAAAGCTTTTCATAAGCATATATGTAGTAGAAGTAGAAATTGGTTACATCATTGGATATTTCAAATATGGTTCTTTTTCCATTCTTTGCTCCTACACCTGATTTTAATAATGACTATTGAACAGTTAAATAACACATGTTTATCAGTGTTAATAAGCCAGTATTGAAGAAACTTTTATTCAGGCATTATATCTTGAAATATTTCAGACGAATTCTTGAGAGAATTCCTTTAGCCAGGTTATATGAGCATTAGGATGGTGAATTTTATAAAGTTAAAAAATATATATATTTTAGTAAAATATATGTGTACACTCTTCTTAAGTGAGTTTCTTTTTTTTAATTAGTCCTGAACCATGCCTGTCCTAAGTGAATGATGAAAGTAAAACAAATCACTGTACAAATTTTCTCATTTTTATACCAAAAAGGTGTACAATTTTTTGATAAGAACGCATAATAAGGGGTAAAATTTAGCCCAACACTTATTCTTTTATTTTTCCTGTTTAAATTCCTTCTCTTAGGCCCTGAACAGACGTTTGAGCGATTTAATAAAATCTAAATCTATTTGAATGCATAATAATTTTGGTGACATATGAACAAAAGATAAGAGTAAACATTTTTATTTAATAAACCATTGTTTAGAAAAGTAAAAAGCTGAACAGCTGATAATGAATAAGCAATTAATATTTTGTAATTCGTCAATTTACATTAATTTTACATTTACTTATTATTCTGTATAACGAATTGCGTAATATGTACGTACATGAACCTAACTTTTTCTTTTGATCGAAAGATAAAACGTTATCATGTTTTTAAACACATACGGCGCATTAAGTCATTTTGTGTTAAACCTCAAATAATGAGGGAAATTTCTGAAGGACGAATGAGATAGTGACTACTTTATAATTAAAACGATTAGGAGAATACTCAGAAGTTACACTCTTATTGAAACTCTTCATAAGCGGGTTCACTTTATTTCAACAAAATGAAAACAGTAATTGGTGTTTTCTGTTCCATCCTACTGAGTTTTCCTCATCCTACTGGTAAAGATAATAATATTTATTCCATTTAATGAAATCTTCAATTGCAGTATGCATGGAGAAAAATGTGTGGTCTAAGATAGTGAGTCAAAAGTTAGAGAGTCAGTCAGGATAATGAGGGTCAATGCGATCATCTTGTTTTCTCTCATTTCCACGCGCGACAAAAGTAAAAGGCCGAGACCGGTGCCCCAATTATTGTGTCCGTTCGCATTACAATTATAAGTTTTACGTTAAAATTTATGTAAAAAGATAATGCCGTAATTGCAATAGATTTAGTTTTCGGCGTCAGAAATTTAAAGAAAAAACGTAGTGGCTGTCATGGAGTCTCCTAAAGGTGATTTCAAGCGTATCTATTGATAATTACAATCATGATTATACCACTGAGGGTAAATGCGTTTGGAGTCGACTTTAGCAGATGCTAGCCTTCATTTGGTCTGCCAGGGCTTCTAAGGGATTAAGGACAAATGCGACTATAAAAATACAGACTAATATCTGTGATTAGAATAGATCGTACGAATTTTAGACTCCTACATAAAAAAATTACAGTGTTTCTAAGCCGCTGTATTCAATTTTATAATGGATTCGAATAACGAAAATTAGTATAGTGCTTTGAAAGAAGTGAAACAGAACGTTGTACATTTCGTTACGAACGCCTTGCAATACAGTGAAATCTTTCAATAGCCCTCTCTTCTAGAGCCCTTCCTAGAATCGACGCCGCGCCACAGGTAGGTGTAACAGGTGCTGAGCGGGGTGCGCGGGGTCTGCGGTTGTCACTCAAACGAGCTCTTAGACGTGAACAAACAAAAGCGGAGCGGGTTTTGATAATTTAGTTCTCAACCACCGGCGGCCCCAAAATCGGCGCTCTAGTAGAGTTTCATTGTATTTCTAAACTACTATACGAAAAATGGGGGTCACGTGATGTTATGTTTCACGCTGGCGCATGGCAATCAAAAAGACAAAAAGTAATATTAATTGTTATAGAGTCGGAGGAGAGGAAGTGTTGACTGTCGATTTTTTCTTAATTTTAAATAGCTTTTTTATTGCTACGGTTGTTATAGAACTGGAAGAAGGAAATTCTTTTTTTAATGTTATTCTAAATAGAAAGAGGCATTCACTTTTGGATGTAGTTAGGTGATATCTTTGCTGTTTTTTGAAAGATATCGTTTTTTAATTGAACCAACTGTTAAAACAGGAAAGAGGATTTTTTAATTGACATTAGGGTCAATCGTATTTTTTGCGTTCTGAAATTCATTTAAAAGATATTTATTTATTTTGGATAGAAGTTAAAATTAGATTTTTTATATTTTATACCGGACTGACTCACTGGATTAATCAGTATGGCTATAAGAATCCGTCTTACCTTATACATTTTAATTGCTCTAAATTTATTGCAATCCATATTTTCAACAACAAAAAAATTTTTTTTAAAAACATTTTTATTGAATTGAAGGAGGGACATGTTTCATTCCTTCACGTTTTTATTACTGTCAGTTTGAATTGAGGATTAGTTATAATTTAGAGAATTTAAGACGATTGCGCGATTTCATGTTTTTTAACGAGATATCTTTAAACAATTCAATTTGTCAAAATGTGAAGGTTTAAGTTTTGCAGTTTAATTGGAACTTAATTGAAATTTTTCAGTTGAAAAGTGCTAGAAACTTCTATTTCATATGTGTAAACTATTAAGAGTTTAAATAGAAAAATTCTGAATTAAAAGTGGTTTAAACTTTAATTTAAATTTCAATAGTTACGAAAATTCTTATATTACAAACACACGCATGATTGAAGAGATTTGGTGGGATTTACTGCCTAGTTAAGTAATTTTATAAAGATGTGGTTACTGCTGCCGTTGCACAATTTAAATTGTGATATGGAAATGATCTTGATTGGAAAAAGATATTAAACAATCGTAGTGAGCGCGCACTTCGTTATAAAATAGATAAATGTTCAAGAAGCAAATTTCATTTGACGAGTTCGAGAGTTCCATTCAATCTGCCCTCATGAGTGGGCACGGAAGCATGAGCGACCCCGTACCATGGTGGTTGGTCTTCACCATAGTCCCAGAGACCACCCCCGCTCGCCACCCGATAACCTGAGGAGATATAGCGTAGTGATTCTTAAACTAGTGCCGGCGGCCGGCGACCCGACCGCGGTCGGGGGAAGCCACCCCGAGCCGAGCAGCACCCTAGATGGGAAG
>NC_046657.1:76875338-76914528 GCF_010883055.1 Belonocnema kinseyi | reverse complement strand
CCCCCCCCCGCTATGAGGACCCTTTCATTCCCATGCGATTTAAGGCTGTTTCAATGACTAAAATCCTAAAGACATGGCTCAATTCAATTCTAATTATCTGAATCATTTTCCTGATGTAATTTTAAGAAAATGAAAAAAAAGTTGATGAAAATCGGTTAAAATTTAGAGTAGTTAAGCACATCTTTAAGTACATGCAAAATTACAGGAACTGTCAACTGGCATTGAAGATATTAACTGATTTTCATCAACTTTCTTTTCATTTGCTTAACATTAGATTAGGAAATTGATTCAACTAATTAAAATTTAATTTATTAACATTTTAACACATATTAATTTTTTTCGAACGGCTCTAATTCTCTCGCGTGAAGCATCAAACCTCCCGCATGACCGACAGTCAAGTATCCCCCTTGGGTTCTAGTGAAGGGAAAAAAATTGTTGGGTGGCGGCCTTGCCCCTCCCTGAAAACTGCAAAAAAAGTTTGGGTATCGCTGATCTAGCGGGTCTGTTGTCGTACGCAACAATTTTCTATTTGCAGCTTTCGAGATTCCATCAGTTTCAAAACACGTGTAGTTTTACGAGCGTCTAGAAACCCTACATCAGAAAATTTTGATTACCGCCTGTACGGAGCCTAGGAAATTACAAACGAAGGACGCACTCGAGATTTATTGCTTTTCCGAGGATTAAAAATTTAGAAGTTGAGTCGTGAGAATTTTGAGATACTAGAATTTTAAGAAGAACCCCGGAATCTCGCAATAACACTCGAGAGCGTTTACAGTTTCTTACATCTGTTTTACTCTAAAATATGGTCGATTAGAGACTTTCTTAAAGGATTAGATCTCCAGCATTCGTTAGCTTATGGTAGATACGTAGTTCGGTTTCATATTTAAGTTACGCATTCCTCGAAAATTAATACAGGAAAAACGGATTTTACCTATAACTAGTATTTATTCTATATCTAACGAAACATTGCTCATATGAATTTTTACTTTGGTATTACTTCACTTTGAATCTGCATTTGAATTTAAATAAAGGCGCGCTTTTTTACACTTTCCGGTTATTTATCATAGGTGGCGTATTCAGATTCGTACGTCACATAGGGAATCCCAAGTCATGAGCCCAGTAGAGTCTGTCAGATGGTGTGATCGTCGCGAGCTCGGCTATAGACGGAATAACTCGGAAGCCTTCGGGCGTTTGTAGTAAAGTCTTTTAGATTTCTCGCAAATCCCGGTTACATATGTTACTAGCGGAATTCATTTTTAAACACATTACTATTCAAGAATACTAAAATTTCGTACATTTCTTACAGCTTGTGTTACGTAAAAATCTTACTTTTGACGATATTGTTTACAAAACTTCTTATTGACCATCATCAGCTTTTTACATTCACCATTTTCAAACAGCAAATAAGACTTTTTCTAAACAGGAGTACTAATTTTTGCTCGCTTTATTTCATAATAATACATAAAGAAATATCATCATCTTTTATTATACTAGGAAAATTTATAGTACTACCCCGATTATCCCTAAATTCTTACATTTTATTTCAATTATACATATAAAATGAATCAAATATTTGCATCGGAAGTCTCTCCGTGTGCTAACAAAGTTTAATACCATTGATGACGTGTTCTTAGCCTCTCATGCTCCCATAAACAATACATGGGCAACATACACATTGATCTCTACACATAATAAAAAATTCTTTTAGATATGATATATTTTATATACATTTTTTGGTTTTGTATGTGCCACTTAATTTTATAATTTCTAATCTATTATAAAAGAGAGGCTGGAATACGTAAAAAAGGACAATAAATATAATAAATTTAGAATTATCAAATCGATCCTCTATGATGATCAATTCGGCATTCTGTGATCATTAGTTTGTCTCTGTGAGGATCGAGTCGATCGTCCAAGGTGATTAAGTCGACCCTTGCAGATTTACTTGCAGATAGACGCCTGTTGTTTTAACCTTCTAAAGACATTCGCTTCAGCCATCTAGAAGGCTGTCCTATAGTTGACCCTCCGATTCGGTCTCTTCAAATATAAATGGCCAGACTGACCTTCAATTTTTTTCCGTGCATTAATACAATATTAATACAATAATTTATTTTCTACTGATACCTTATTTCGGCAGAGTCACGAGTAGCTGAGCATGATAAAATGAAAACGACCGTTCACCTTAGTACAACTCTTCATTATCAAGATCCTTATGGTCTAATCAAGGATCTTCCAGCAGGCCATTATAGCGTGGGAGGAAATGAGGATTATATCATTGGAATATTTCTAAATAATATTTTGAATCCATTCGTGGCTGTTAATTTGGGTAAATATGAGAGAGTTATGATACGCCGAGAGAATGATGAAAATGTGCCAATATCGATGCAGGATGCTCTGAATGCTCTTTACTACAAAACAATGCCATCGGGAAACATTGTTTCCATTTACAAAGCCGTACGTCATAGTGATAAATTCGAACAAGAACAACTAAATAAAAAAAAAGATGGAACAAGTAACTGATCTCGCTTCTCAACAAGGATATATATCGATCTTACCTTGTTAGAATCTAAGCATATTGTAAAAATGGTCAGTAATAAAAAAAAATATAATACCCAAAAATATTGATCTAAAACTACAATTCATTTATTGTTTTAGTATTATGTTCAATTAGGTGCAATTTACTTTGGTACATTTGGTAACAAAGAAATAAATAATGTGAAACTCTTCAATAGCCCTCCCTTCTAAAGCCCTTCACAGAATTGACGCTGCGGCGCAGGTATGTGTAACAGGGGCTGCGCGGTGTGCGCGATATCTGCGTATGCCACTCAGGCGAGCAATCATGCGTGAACAGAGAACAGCGGAGCGGGCTATAATGAGTTAGTTCCCACCCATTGTCAGCCCCAAAATCGACGCTACAAAAGAGTTTCACTGTATTTAGACCTTTGATTTTTTCTGCATTATGTATGGCAATAGAAAAAAGACGCGCGCTGTGCGAACGATTACTGTTAAAAAAAAGATCAAACCGTTAAATTGCTGTTCCAAAGTAAAAATTTCCGATAAGAAACCCTCAAATAAGATAACGTTGTTTAAAATTAAAAATTTAATTTTTAGCGCAAATGGATTTTGTTGAAAATACGCAATTTCGGATAAAAGCGCTAATACACCCTAACATTGTTTATATATTATCAATATTTTTTTTAATCCAATGATTTTTTATTAACAATAGTAATTTTAGGGAAAAAAGCCGTCACATAACATAAAGAAGAATCGTTAAGATTGTAAATATCGTTTAAAGCGTGATGTTTCTTGTTCCAAATAATCGATGTCAGGTGAAAAACTTTAGTATAATCCTAAATTGTTCAAAAATGGTCAATATATATTGAAATGTATATCAATATTTACAGTGAAAACTATTAGCTAATTTCCAAATTTTTAACAAGCTGTGAACTTTCTTCAAAATATAATTTTTTGATTTAAAATACCAACTTCGAACGGAAAAAACTAACATAACACAAAATTATTCAGCTTTTAATAATAATCTTCTTTATATTATAATGATTTTTGGTTTAACTAAAATATCAATTTTCGATGTAAAACGTGTACGTAACATAAAATATTTGTTAATTTTTTCATTTAAAACCAAAATAATTAGTTTGGAATATAAATTATATTAATTCTTAGACCGATACAATCAATAATTTTGAAAAGGTTATGAATGGTGCTCAAATAGATCATTTTTAATTTATTATTTTTACCAATTAAAAATATTGATAATTTTGTACTAAAAATACTGACATTACATAATAGAATAACCGATTTTCTGTGAAAAACGTTAGAATAACATGAAGATGCTTAAAAAATGGAAATGTTTTTCAAATTATAGTGATTTTTGTTTTAAAATAGCAGATTTAAGTGCAATATTATGTGTCAATTGAGTATTTAATATTTAAAATTTAAGATATAAAACTGAATTAAGTAATAAAAAACCATTTAGATTTTCAAATTGAATCTTCTGTAGAATCCGAATAATGATCCTTTAAAGTAGCCGGACTCTTATTTTACAGTAGCCAAAAATTCAAGTTCAGAAATTTGCATTTACACTTTTGAACCTCCTAATTTTTGTGAAATTTTCCAGTTATTCTAAAAAAACGTTTATCTTATTTACTTTAAAAAAAATTAAGTTCGAAAAAATTTTTAACTTTTTTTTAGTAGTGTTTCCATCATTTGCTGTCAATAGCAGATATTCAGGAAGTAGGTTCCATAAACTGTGAACAAAATTGACAGTGTGAAGATTATTATTGAACTATTTATTAGGAAAAGAATTTTTAACGTAAAATAAAAAAAACGCTTGTTTCTAAAAACTTGTAGACGAACACATAGGTCTGTTTAAAAAGTGACTTAAAAATTGCTAAAATTTAAGCATTATTACTCGGAAACTATAGAAGGTTCTTTCTTTTATTTACAATTTCAATTTGTAATTTAGAAATCGTATTATTATGTTTCTAAAAGAATCGTTGAAAAAAGATAAAGGGAATATTTTAAAGCTTAAATATTATTTAAATTGGTTAATCTAGCACGAATGAATACTGTTCTTTTTATTGACTTTGAATTACAAGAAAATATCTAAAAGTGATATATTGCTCTTTATTTGACAATGAAATTAATTTTCAATGCTTAAGTTATCAGAAAAAATAGTTCTAAGCAAGTGTATTTTTACTTACATAGTGAAAAATTATTAAAATATCTTTTACTCTACCTAAGTGACCTTGAAATTTCAAAATCTCGGAAAAAATCGACTTAGGTAGGGTAAAAGATATTTGAATCATTTTTTTGCTATGTAAGTACAAATCCACTTGTTTCGAACTATTTTTTATAATAATTTATACACCGAAAATTTATTTTATTATCAAATAAAGATGGATACATCACTTTTAAATATTTTATTGTAATTCCAAGTCAATAAAAATTATTTTAATGTAAAAATTTCTCATATATTATTAATCCAAAATATTGCAAATACATTCTGATTAACGTATATCACACATCGACGTGTCCAAATGATAAAGTGTCATCTCGGCAGAACCAAATAAAAAGGTTCCCTACTTTAGAGGGCGTTGGAGTTCCCAATGCTATTGATATGGGATTTTTAAGCTTCCGTGTTTCGCCACCCGGGATGGCACCTTTTTATTTCGTCCTAACGAGATGGCACCTTGTCATTTGAACATGTCGACATTATATAGTCAAATAGTCGAGAAATTTACCATGAATCTAAGAAAATAGCGAAAAAGTCACCTTTTTCGTTTTCGAAAAATTCAAATTCCATTAGGGAGGGTAAACAATATTTTATTGCAATTATCGCTACACAGGTATCAATCGACTTGCTTTCAACTATTTTTATTGATAATATAAATCTGAAAAAAAATTTTGCTGTTTAAATTTGAAGAGGTGCTTCGTTTTTTGTGATTTTTAGCTATATCTATGATGTCGAGAGAGAACGAATTTTTTGTTTAAGAAATTTTAGGGGAGTATTTCTGACTCCCAAAAAAGAAAGTTTTCATTGCTATCAGAATTTCGCGCGAACAACTTTATTTTTTCCGATACGCCCTGATGTACACTCTACAATGTACATGTTTGACCACATTTTTTCTGTTCATTGAAAGATAACAAAAATTGCGTCTTCCAACATATACTGAATTTTTCATTGCGTGATCAATAAATTATCTCCTTCTAAATTGTACGTATAATATCATAAATCTGAAGATTAATGATTATTAGAATACAAATAATTTATTACGACTATTGAGATATTGAATAGTATAAAATATAAACATAAATAATTCTTTCGGTGAATGTAATAACATTTGTAAATGAAAGCGTCATTGATATTGCAGTTTATTTATCCCACTGCACTGAAATTATGCTTTCAAAATAAAGAGCGTTTAATAAAGCGGTACGAACCGGGTCAATATTTCCCAGGAGTATACAAAACTGTTCGAAGTTCTTTAGATTTGTATGCAATTTGGCGAATCCTTAGAGGAAGTTAGGGAATTTTTTGGGCTCAACGATTTTCAAAAAGTTTAAAAATTCCAGGACTGACGAGAATTCAAATTTTTATGATTTTTTCAGAACGAAATATTTCCAAGAATGTTTAAAAACTTTTCTTCATTGTGATTTGTGATACTACAATTTTCGAAAATTTACCAAACAAAGGAAAAAAAAGTTTCCATTTTTTTTTAGTTGATAACTAACATAAAGATCAATGTTTTAGTCTCGCGACGCGAGCTTCCTGGGCCCGAGGTAGCGCGGGAAGCAGTGTTGACGTTTACTTTTTTTATTTAAACAATTTTTACGGTATGTGATTCAAAATTGGAAGGAATTTTTTAATATTTGTTATAATAAGCTACTATAAATAATAGGCAATTATAGTGAGAGATTCATGATTTTCATTTTTTTACCCATCTAAATTTTAACAAAGTGTTGATTCCAATTTAAACACTTCAAGAATTAGTATAAATTTTTACTCACAGAAAAACAAAATTTTGATTTTTCTTTGATAATATTTTTGTAATAATAGCCGAGGCAGAATGTTTGTTTCCAAATTTCTAGTCAAATTGAATTACAAAGGAGGCTTATGTTTTGGGCTTAAAGTTTAACCATACAATTCGATGTCTGAATTCATGATGCTTGTTTTTAACGACAATATTAATATTTTTCTTAATAACTTGAACCATTCCCAGTGTTTATCCTTTTTATATGTTATCATAATCGCCAAAAATTTAAGGAGCTTTGAGAACGAAAGACATCATTTACCCGAAGAAGATATTTTTAGGTTATTGATTTGAACCTTCTTTGTGTAATTAATGTTGGATCATTTAATTCCAATTTAAAACACCCAATACGACAGTTAGGTTTACCTGAAGAGAAATACTATTTTCTAAATATGAACTCGGACAACGCATGCATGACTTCATAACGGCATGTACCTTCTAGCAAATCATGTACAATATCAGCGCTATAATTTTTTATTACAGCCCATGTAAAAATTTCCCCAATTGGCCATAATACAACAAGGTTTCTGGTCGGATCCCGGCCGGGCTACCCCTGGCTGGGTTTCATGGACAGGAACCGGGCGGGAGCCGGTCGGGCTACATTTTTCTCGAATCACGTATTCCTAGGCTCGCCGCTTACAAGCCGGGCCAACCCTGGTTATATCCTATGGTCGAGAGCCGGCTAAGCACTGGTCAGGTTAATGTTTTTGTAGAAATTACACATTTCTTAAGAGCCTTGATACTATCCAAGACGTAATTATGGATGCTAGATGAATTATTATTTGAAAATTATAATTTAAAGATTTATTAGATCAGTGAAACAAAAATGAGCTTATTTAAATTATTAAAGAAAAACGTTAAATTTTTTCGAATAACTTAATATTTTACATTAAACAGTTATCGATTCTGCTATGTGCAACAAAAGAAATGATACAATTTTTATAGACTTCTCTATATTCAGACAATGCTTAGCCTGTACAATTTCAAATTTAGCGCCATATGTAGCGCCTGCTCTCTGTCATCTGCATAGAGACTCAGTAATTTTCAGTTTCACACCTGGAACGAAGAAGCTCCTTGCACTCACGTCCCGTCGTCTCTTCGAAGTTCGCAAATAAAATCGTGACTCGTGGTTAAAATCAACGTTATTTCAGTATTTAGTTTGAAACCCCCACTTCGTGCGCGAATAATAATTATTTTTAATTAAAATATAGTTTTGTGTATACAGTTCTTACTTTCTTCCTTCCTAACTTTAAATCACCATGTGGCTTCCAAATTGATATTAGATTCTATCATAAGGGAATAGAATTCTACTCCAATTTTCTTGCCAGAATTGGTTCACTTGATTTGACTTCTAAAGTTAACCGTAATCTTCATGATGAGCCTTAAAAGACAAAACAAGTTACCAATTTATCGCCCGAAGCAACATTTCTTAACCACTTTTTGGCCGGATTACTCGACCGGATCCCGGCCGGATCCCGGCCGGATCCCTAATTATATTTTTACACGGGAGAAAAGCCGTGAAAGTAATTTAGAAAATAAGACCTTTTCATTCTTGTTGTATTCAAATAATTAGTTTTAACATCTGCTTCTTAGTTGAGTTTTGTTCTTAAATCGCGAGATGCTTTGCAAAATTTGCAGAAATAATTTGCTAGAAGCCTTTCACAAAACCTAGTATTTGGACTAAAGCAAGATTGTCTTCTTAAATGTATAGACTCAACTTCAAAATATGGTGCATCAAGAGTGAGCCCGTGGTTTGTTATTAAATCCAAAAATTTCTTCTAAAACATATGGCAACATAAATTTGGAAAAAGGTACATTCAGGGACACGTGACAGGTTAAAATTTACGTATATGTCACATCTCAAGAGGTATCTTAGCTTATATATTACCAAATTGAA
The DNA here is from genome assembly GCF_010883055.1 of Belonocnema kinseyi. Classification (NCBI taxonomy): domain Eukaryota; kingdom Metazoa; phylum Arthropoda; class Insecta; order Hymenoptera; family Cynipidae; genus Belonocnema; species Belonocnema kinseyi. The sequence goes on along the minus strand of NC_046657.1, from coordinate 76,906,083 downwards.
AGATGGTTTCTTGCTTTAGAATCTTTTTTCTTAAACTAGAAAACTGGGATGAAGATAAATTAAAAATGCCCAGAAATAATCCGACTATACAAGAATTGAAGTTTCACAAGTTAAATACATATGCATTTAATTGACTGTGAATAGATGATAGTATAAATTCATAAATAAGAAATGGTTTAACGTTAAGCTGTAAGCTCAGTTGTAAAACATAATAACACGGTTGGATTATTTGGTTGAAGTTCTGAACGTTCAAATGAACGAAACTTTTGACTGATGACTTTGCAAAATTAGAAAAAGTGCAAAAATGTTAGTTAATTTTTATTGTAAATAAGTAATTATTGAAAAAGAATTATAATGCATAATTCAAATTGCAGTTGGAACAATATTTATAAGTAAAATTGAAATGTCGAAAAATATTTCGTTCATTTGAGCGTTCAGAACTTCACGTACATGGCTGGGTATTCTTCTGGACCAATATGCGAATTAAGTCTCCTTGTTTCTTTCAGACTTTAGGACCCTGAGTGAACCTGCAGAGGGTGAATCATGACAAAAATATTATATTGTAGGCTGAGGTGGTCAGGTCGATGCTTTTGGACTGTGATCGTCCTTCTGCTTTGACAGTTATGCTTTTGATGTCGATATTAGTTTGATTTTAAAACTATCGCATAAATGCTTACCCTCAAAGGTTTAAGAAATACTGGAAATTTCTGATAGCAGATGTTTAACGGTGCAAATTGATGTGCCGTTTAATTAGAGGTTGGATGGTTATTCTATTATTTAAATTCTGCTGCTTTTTGTAACTTTATAAACTGGCCCTTAACTGAAGATGATTTCTAAACTTATTTTTAACTAAAAATGATTTCTAAACTTCTTCCCAACTAAGGATAACTTCTAAACTAATTTCTCCTTTATAATCGGCAGTATTTATGTAGGTTACCTTTCATCAGATTCACAGATAAGCGATTAAAGTTGAAAATAAAGGTCGGTAAAAGGTAAAATAAGCGTCCATCGTTGGTTATATGAAAACAAGGGATAAGTCCAAATATTAAATGAGAAAAGAAGATTTTAGAAATGGCCATATTTAGAAGAAGGCGCAGTGGTCCCAATCCACTATATTTCTTTCTAAGTACCAAAGAGTTCAGCAGGTTTAGATGCTGTGATATATGTGTGTGAAGAAGAGTAAGAAAAAAGTAACTAGAGATCGTGAGGCCATATTTGTAAAATGACGCAGTTTTTAAATGTATAGTATACCTCCTTAGATTAGAATAAGTTGAAATCTAGATACAATAGTAAATGTGTGAGATTTTAATTAATTAGTGTTACAACATCGTGATATATTTTTATTTGGAAAAGGACATAGTAGTCAAAATGCATGTTCTCTTTTTACAGTTATCGAGTAGGATGTTCTATGTGAGTAGTCGTTTGTAAAAATGGGTAGGTATAGATTCGTCGAATCTAACATATTCTTGTTTGTTTGATGTTCTACGGACCGAATAGGAACAAAAATTCATCACATGTTCTTAAAAAAGTGATTAAAAAAATGAAAAAAGTTGATTTGCTCAGCGCCTCACCATGACAAAAACTGTTATCACAGCAATTAACTTCCTATTTTTACTTTCTTGCTGCAGAATTCTTTTCTCCATTTAAAAACATGAGAAAAAAGGCAGCAACTCATCCACATCCCATTGAACTTGAAGTTAATCATAACGAAAGTTTAATGAATCTAGTAACAACTTACCACGCACCAGCAGGCGTTTACTATGTAGTAACATATAAGTATCACACGTATGTTATTGGAGTAATCTTAGCTGAAGATTTTTGATTTTTATGGCTCACGATAATACTCAGATAATGGACTTAAAACTAAAAAAAAATACAGAAAACAATACAAAAACAAGTGAAAATTTTTCGAAGTATGTTGCCGGTGAAAACAACAACAAAGATTCAACGAACAGATACCGTGGGTACTGTTGGCCATTTGGAAATTTCGATCTTAGACTAGCGGAATGAAGTGCGGGAAGCGCAATCGCTGTGTCATCTGGCGTATACTCTTAACGGGATCAAAGCATGTTCAGACACTCTCGCCATTGTAAGTGACCGCCGCCTCGATTGTACTAACATTAAATGAGGATCCTATTAATAGTGACTCCATCTTTGGCATATTGAGGTACTGCGCTTGCGCCAGATGTGCGTAAGAAAAATACGGCAAGATTTATTGTAGTCATGGTAACGGGTTTTAACGTCGTGTCCCTCTTAAGTAAATTAGTGCAAGCACATTACGTCTACATGCCAAAGTTGGGATCACTGTCTATTAATAGTCAGTTCCACAATTTATTAAGGCCGCCAAACATTCGTTTTGTGAAGGTTCATGAGTAATTCGATTTAAGACGGTGAATACTAGGATGAGTTGACAAAAATGTTTTTAAAAAATGTAAGCAATACCATGACGAAATATAGTATATTTCGCACATGGAATCGATCGATTTAAATCTAGCCTAAGTTAAAATTTTACCTTTATTTTAAGCCTCCAAAGCTTGAAACTTTGGAGTTAGTTAAGATTTCTGTTGCGGTGTTAAAACTCGACTGACTCAGGGTCCGTTGCCGATTTCGAAAATCGGAGAGGAAACACAAAATTCTAAGGTGGAGGTATACTGAAGGTGGGGGTAAAATTAACCCTAAATGGTCAATAGGTTGAATAAAATTTATCATAAGGAAGTGGATACAGACACGGTTCAGGGCAGATGTTTTTTAAATCATAAATTATAATAAATGATAGCTTGAGCGAATCTCAACATGCCGGCCCCTTTGAACAATTGGTTCAATAAAATTGGATTACCGTAGTGATTATGCGCTTAGTTTTTACCATGATTCGTTAACTAAAGGATAATTGATTACAATTTTGATGTTGCTGAAATGAATATAATATATACAATAGTAAGCTTAGGTTTCAATTGGTAATGGAACAATGCGTTGTATACTGCGTTTGTATTCGCCCAATGCAGTTTTCACAGCGACGACACGAACTACTCCATCCGGACCTGGATGATTTTCAATTATACGCCCAAGGCTCCATTGCATTACAGGTAAGTTATCGTCTTGAAGTGTTACAATTTATCTGATTTTTACGTCATTTGTAGTACCTTCGTGCCACTTTTTTCGCACAGTTAACTCATTTAAATATTCTTTACTCCAGCGCTTCGAAAACTGTTGCTTCATTTGTTGAACCTGCTGCCAAGACGAAAGCCGTCCTGACGGCAAGTTCGTCAAATCGTGTTCTGACACACCTGTTAAAGAGTCACCTATAAGAAAGTGGCCGGGAGATAAGGCTGCTAGGTCATTAGGATCAGAAGGAACTGGTGTTAAATGTCGAGAATTCAAAATGGCTTCGATCTTAGTTGCAAGTGTAGTAAATTGTTCATAGGTTAGAAGTTGTTTGCCGATAATGCGTACTATATGATACTTAAACGATTTGACAGCAGCTTCCCAGAGTCCACCAAAGTGAGGTGAACGCGGGTTTATAAAATGCCAATTAATATTATGATTAGCAAGTACACGAGAGATTGTTGCGTTAACCTTATGAGATCTCAAGAATTCTAAAAATTTTGGCAATTTATTTTTTTGCCCCTACAGAGTTGGTAGCGTTATCGCAATACAGATCCGATGTTTTTCTTTGTCTTGAAAAAAGTCTACTTAAACAAGCTACAAAAGCTTCGGATGTCAGATCGCTGACGATTTTCATTGTGTACAGATTTTGTCGCGAAACATACAAAAACGCAAACATAGATCTTAATTTCTCCCATAATATAGTTTAAAGGTTGTGAGTTTGCGCGAAAGCAAGTGACACAATGTCGAATTATATTCTTGACTGCATTTTTCCCGTTGACAATCCAGTAGAATTCGCGAGTAGCGTTAAGCGTAGCTTGTGTGCCTGCGTAAAGGAAAGTTAAATGTTTCTCGTGAATGACATTTATTATACACGTATGTGCTTTTTGGAGTTAGATTAAATCAAGATAACCCGATATACCTTGTTTAAGAACTTTATTGTGGATAAATCGTTGGCAGTAAGCTACAGTGCGTTTTAAACTGGTAAGAGTTTTCGCATTTCCAAGAAGGGTCATCGCGATTTTATTTACGTATACGGCATTTAGGTTAATCGTTTGCTTTGTAGTTAATTTTAAAGTTTTAAATTTGGATTCGGATAGTCTTCATCATCTTGTTTAATCCAAACGGGTCCATTCAGCTAAAAGGAGTTTTCGATTATCTCTTTTGGTGATAGGCCTCGCGACACTAGATCTGCGTGATTATATTCTGCAGCTACCCGTCGCCACTCATGAGGGATCGATAAAGCTTGAATTTTGGCGACGCGATTTGCTTCAAAGGTTGTAAGAGTGTGAGAGCTCCTTTTGATCAAATTTAATTCAATCATTGAATCAGATCAAAAAAGAGTTTTTTTGTATAATTAATCGCCGTAAAGATTGATGAACTATTGAAAATAAATTCACTAGTAAAAGGGCAGAGCATAGTTCTGAACGACATATGTCTTCGACATCTAAAGGAGCGACCCTTGACTTCGAGCAGAATAGTTGAGAAGTGATTAAACCATTATTGTCGATAGATCTAATATAAAGGCAAGCCAAGTATGCTTTGTTGCCAGCATCGCAAAAACCGTGCACTTCTAAGTTAACGTTATCATTACCAATTATTTTTCTTTGGGTAGCGAATTTTTCTAGAAAAATTAATTGATCCTGAAATTCGATCCAATTTTCTTTTATTGAATATGGAACGTTAGCATCCCAATCTAAGTTTAATTTCCACAAAGATTGCATAATTTTTTTCGCTTTTACGATAACAGGACCTTATAATGCGAGTGGGTCAAAAAGTTGGGCTATTTGTGAGAGAATCTGGATTTGGGTCCCATACATACCCAGAGTTTTAATTTCTCTCCTAAATTGAAACATAGAAATCAATCGTTACATGTTTTTGATAAAGATTCGATAAGAGACGGATCATTGGAAGCCCATTGCCTAAGATTCATTTCTGCTTTTTGAGTAATTTTAATTAAATCGCTGATTAATTGTTTTGCTTGCTCGCGAGTTTCCACGCGTGATACGAGATCATTCATGTAAAAATCTTCCTTTAAAGCTATAGATGCATGTGGACATGAACTGGCTTCATCGTTTTCCAGTCGTACAAGAGTGCTTCTAGCTAAAAATGAAGCAAGTGCAGTTCCAAAAGTGACTGTGTTTATTGTGAAGATTTTTACACGTTGATCAATCTTTTTCGCCACAATATTTTCAGATACTTTCGATCATCTGGATGTACTTAGATTTGTTGAAACATTCTTTCAATATCGGTGGTTAACGCGTAAGCATGTGACCTAAATCTAATAAGTAGTGAATAAAGATTTTTTTCAATACTTAGACCCACTATAAATGTGTCGTTTAGCGATTTTTCGTTTGACGGTTTTGGCGATGCATCAAAAACTACTCTGACCTTTGTTGTGAGACTAGATTGTTTAATTATCGAGTGGTGTGGTAAAAAATAAGCCTCATGAATTAAATCAGAGTCTATTTCATTCATCTAATTGCTTTCTATATATGAGTTTGGATTTTCGGTATAAGGTTCTTTAAGCTGCGGTTTTTTGTCAAAAGATCTTTCAGTAGAATACAAGCGTTTTAAAGAAGTTAAATAAGATTCACCGAGAACAGGTTCATTTTCCTTAAATGGAAGTTTGACGCAATATTTCCCGGTATTTTCGTCGCGAATAGTGTATTTTTCGAAATGTTCTTTGCATATGATTTCTTCCCTTGATAATCGACTCGCTTGAGGACAGTGTTTGGTAATCTAGATTGAGACGTTTTTCCGCCCAATATCCAGCCCAATTTAGTTTTTTGCAAAATCGCGCCTTTGTCAGCTAAAGTTATTTAACTGTTGCACATGAATTGCAGAAAAATCTCCGCACCGATTAAGGCATCGGTTTCTCCAGGCTTATAAAACTCTGGATGTAAGACGTGGATAATCGCTGTTGATAATATTACTTAAGAAGGTACGGAATTATGTAAGCATGTAAAATTTTCGTTTGAAGTTGGTTTTGCAGCAATACTATCGCGATGTAGAAGTGTGTGGTGCTTTTTATTACACGTTTGACATGCCGTCGCTTTGCAGTTTTCAACGATTTGATTAGTCCTAAGGCAATCAAAACAAAGCTTTAGATTTTTCACGATTTCTACTCGTTCTTGTAGATTAGTGGTTAAAAGTTTTTCACAATTTTGCGTAAAATGTGAACCTTTACAGTTGTTTCAAATCGATTGATATTGTGTTGCATAAGACATTGCTCGATGAACCTGTGCTTGATGCACGTCTTTATTATTGTCTCCATATTGTTTGTCGTTGCGCTGTGATACTTCTTTCTCAAATTTTTCGTTTCGCGAATAAGATTTATTAGTTTCTAGCCATTTTCGCGGCAGTGTAAAAATTCAAGTAATAATTCCATTGTTGGAGAGTTATTGCCTTGAATATGCTCTTTCCATTTCAGACGCGTATTGATTATAGTCACAGGATCGTTATAATATTTCTCTAATATATCCCAAGTGACTTGATAATTAGCATCAGTAGTTGCAAGCGATTCAATTTTGTCCGTGGATTTTCTAGTTAATCATGATCGAAGATATACTACCCTTTTAGAATTAGTATATCTGCTATCTTTATTAACAGATGATTTAAAGGTGTCACTAAAACAGGGCCATTTTTCGTATGTGCCGCTTAAGCAGGGTAAATTTAACGCTGGTAATTTGAGGTTAATTGAATTCCCGTTACAATGCACTCGCATAGTTGCTGAGATTTGTGCATTTTCTTGAAGGCTTGGTATGCTACTGATATTATCAAAACGCGGGATAATGATGAGGATTGATCAGTTGTAATTATCGGTTCCTTTTCTCAAAGAATTTGCTCTGCTTGAGGAGATAAGTAAGAAAGGCGTTCTTCCAATTCAATTCTTTCCGCATATTTGGAATCGATTTCTATGCCACTAACTATTGACTCTATTTTGTTTTGCGTAGTTTCAAAATCTATTTTAACGCGTTCAACATCAGTACATTTACCTTTAAATTCTATAAGATCTATGTCTGTTATAGCTTTGTTAAGAAATTTGGGAAGAACCGTTAGCTTTGCTTTTACAGCACCTAGAAGCCTGTGAGGCTGTTTTACTCGTTTATCTTCTTCTGTCATTTTAATAGCCAATTGAGATCAAATTGATTTTAAAAAATGGAACAGAAGGGGAAAGGATCGATCACGTACCAATAAATAATTCAACTTCTAAACAGGCATGCGAGACCTGCCATTTTGAAGTTCTAGGGCAAGAAATTAGAATAAGAACTTTACAGAATGGATATAGACGCTGATGATTGAAGTCGGCTCGTTCTTTGAAGCTTCTACGTTGATTACAGCTATCTGATGATTCGGCAGCAGATTTATGAAGTATTTTCATTCAGTTGATCCACGGTTTCACGTTCTTTAGTTTCACTGTCTTTTACGCATTATTGTTTCACTTAATTTGTTAAGAGATAGATATAATAAAGTTTTCATTCATTTAAAACAATATTTCACGTTGCTTTTAACTAAAGTGTCCAGGTTGACTTTAAGCTTGCTTTCATTTTTCAATTAACTGTCGTTTATAGTTTATAGATTCACTAAAGAGATCACGTTCACTTTAGTATGTTTTTACGTTTTGTTTCACTATAGTTTATAGTTTATTTGAGTCACTTAAGTTTTCGCGTTCACTTAGGAAGATGAATCACAGAATTTGAAGCTGGCGGTAAAATCCAGCGCCCGAAGGCGTTACAAGTTCCGATGATGCACGATCTAAGGTGGAAAAGTCCAACAAGGTTTTTCCCGGTATGGTCGCCGGTTTAAACGTCGAATTCCATTAACGCCTAGGTACACAAAAATTAACGCTAAATGGTCAATAGGTTGAAAGACTTAACGCTTACAAGTGATAAAAGCATGAATTTTGAGATTTGAAGAGATATAAAGGAAATCCTAAAATTCGGAATTTAGGTAGTCGAGAGTGAGAATCTTAAGTAATAAAATTTATCCTAAGAAAGTGGACACAGACACGTTTCAGGGCAGATGTTTTTTAAATCATAAATCATGGCAATCATGGGTGCCCACGAAAGAAATGGCTGCCCTCTTGTTTCCAGTGATGTTGAAGAGTGAGGCGCTCTTACAACTGCGCAAACGTGGCCGGCCCTGCGTATGTGAATCCCGCCAAAAAGTAAACTGATACGTTGTCACAAGTATGATACTTTTGGTGAAACAAAATGAACAGCAGAATATAAATAATTATTACATAATAATGTATATTATTAAAACTACTAAATAATATTGTAAATAATATAAAAGTAGTGCATCTTTTTAACTGGCGTAAGTTTCCATCGATATTGCGCATGCGCACGGCTCGTTCCTAGCTACAGGTGGACTTAAAAATACTGGGAGGTTGTATGAGGTTCCAAGGAAAACTTGAAAAATATAGTTGAGGTTATAGGAGGTCTAAAGAAGGACTAAATTCGAAATGCTCAGGCTTTCAAAGAATCAAAGTAGGGTGTGTAGGCTAGAATAGTTTCAAAGGAGGTTTTATCTAGAATTAACAGGTTTGATGTAGGGTTAAAATTTTCACTCGCGAGGTAACGGGTGTGAAAAAAAAGGGTTGCAAAATTATTATCTACAGTGTTACTCCTTTCAGGACATCTTGAAGCTTTTCAATTTTGTTTGACAGATTTCAGGGTATTAATATAATTGAGAAGACTTTTGGTTCCCCGAAAAATGTTTTAAAAATATTAAAATTTGGAATAACTTTAAACCCCTGCTACTAATATTTTTGATCCTATTTGGCTCATGCGCGTCACTTTCAGTAAACTTTATTAGGTTCGTAGTCCAATCCGGTACTTTTAAGCACATTATTGTAATTTAAATAAAAACAACAATATTTTCGGCAAATCTATATGCATTCGTACTTTTTTGGTACATTCAGTTGTGAAAATATTCTCTCTGAAAAAAAAATAATTGGTCGAGATTCGTCTATACTTTCACCTAACTTTGGTCCAACCACGGTTCAATTGTCACACGGTAAAAAATTGAGATGCGACAGGGATATTATTCCTTATTATAGCCAAACATTTAGTTGAAAACGAACGAAGGAATTTAGAAAGATCCCTGGATCAGCGAAAATGAATATCCTTGACCATTTTCCATATACCAGGGATATCGTATAGTCAAGCCCCTAATAAGTATAGCTATAATATGGGTATTAAGAATAGGTCTCTGAAGCAATTATCGGAAGAGCACCGGTGCATTATGGGAGCAGCGAAATAAAATGGCGACGGTCTAATCGGGAGCAGTGACAGTTGAGATTTAATTTGGACAATTAAACGCTTTTTACCACTTAAAATGTGCGCGAATGTTAATATTAAATGATGTTTATGATGCAGTAATAATAATTCACATTTGTTTTGATTGTAAGCGATAACTATGTTGAAATATTAAGAAACGCGATAAAAACAACAAACTTGACCTGCAAATGCAGTACACGGATTTCAGGGAAATTCATTTTCGCGATACCAGACAAAAAATTGGCTACTATAAGTTAATATATTTCTATAAAAACTAAATTTTTTTTCTAATCTGAAGATAATACTGTCAAATTATCTTATACATTATCTAACTAAGTTTACTGGAAATCAGTTATTTTAAACGAAAAAGACTATTTTTAAAAGGAGGTTCACATCCTTTAAAGAATATTAAATTTTTTGGAACAATTTTAGATTATAGTCGTGCAAAAAAATCAAGTTTGAATTAATACTGACTACCTCAGACAATTTTTTGTTATGTCAGTGTTTCTTCAGTGAAATTACTACTGTTATTAAAAAATTATTATAGATTATTAACTAATTTTTATCACTCTATTTGGGAATACGTAATCTCAGTAGCCCTAAATCGCAAAAGATACCATAAATCTGTAATATTTTTATAGCATTGTGAAAACAAATTAATTAAATACAAATAAGGAAAAGTTATTTATTTTTGCGTTAATCAAAACGCTGCAATAGAACCGTATAAAGTATCTACTATTTATAATATGTTAAATAAACAAAGGCCTAATTTGTCATTCTTCAGTATATAGATCCATTTTGCACCTTTTTAAATTTAATTCTGCGTACCCGTGACTGAAGGAAATACCATTTTTATTCACTTAATTGTTTATAATAATTTTAAAAATTAATAAATTTTGGACTCATACTGTTTGCCACCTTTTTTAATGAATATCCGCCACGAATCGGAACACTTTTGGTTCAATAAGAAATACAATTTAGTTTGGACTAAAGGTAACATTTTAAAGAAAATTAAACAGTATGCCCGCTGCGCGGGCACATCTTGGTTTGCCGCTTCGCGTTAAGTTTGAGCGCGCCTAGGGCACGCCGAAGCGCTCTCGCTCTCGTTTTCGTATGTTTATTGCGTACACTTTAACTAAATTTTTTCAAGTATGGTAAATACTATAACTTAAGTCGAAAACTGTGATTCGAACTTCTGAGGATTCACAGCCATAAATTGTAACTGAATTTTTTCGATTTGATTTTAAAGAAGTTTCTCAAAGCACCTATGGCTTTGACGATTACATTCTCATTACGAAACTCGCGCTTCACGCTCGATTATTCGTTCCCACTTGCAAAACTTCATCAAGATAATTCGTAAATCTTATTAAAATCTTATAAAAATAACGTTTTAAACTTATGGACCTCTTAAAAAATCAAAATTGCATATTTTTGAAAATCACCTAACTTTTGAAACTTTTGTCTAATTAAAAAATGTCATGATTATAGTTTCGAGAAACATACATTTTACATCAAGTAGAAATTTGGATTGATATTTCCTAACCTATTAATTTATTTTTTTCTTTCTTAGAAAATTTAAAAAATGTAATTGTATTAAATTCTGAGTTGATTGGACAAATCATTCTTTTGAAACTTTTGTCTAATTAAAAAATGTCATGATTATAGTTTCGAGAAACATACATTTTACATCAAGTAGATATTTGGATTGATATTTGTTAACCTATTAATTTATTTTTTTCTTTCTTAGAAAATTTAAAAAATGTAATTGTATTAAATTCTAAGTTGATTGGACAAATCATTCAAAAGTTAGTGTGGCTACAACATTCAGGTAACCATGCATACAGACATACAGATATACAGGCAAACAGATACAGTTAAAATCTTACGATTTTCGTAGTCTGTGAGTGCTGAAACGTAGAGATCCGTTAAAAATCAGAGATCGAAAATTTGGACGATTACATTGCACTTTCATGAATGAAAATTTAAAACAACGTGCTCCATTTTGATGATGTGGAATTTAATAAATTTTGCTTTTTAAAGAACTTGCAGGCAGAATTAAAATTATGGCTCTTGCCTTGTTTAATGCACTAGTAGTCTTGCACGCGCCATCTTTTTATGAAAAAGAATAAAGCAAAACCCTATCGTTTGTATGTTATACATATTTAATTAATGTTGGGCAATATTAGTATAAAATAATAGAAAGCACTAAGGGATGAGCTCTGTACCTGAAACTGTAATTAATATTTTATAATAGGATTTTAACAAATTTTATTTTTATGGTAGAAAATTAAATTGACCTATTTTATTCCAAATGAGTTTTTTTTATTGAAAATTAATTTACACCTAATATTGATGAATAGTATTTATTATATTTTCGTAACTTACGTTCATGAGTATCATATTCGTTAAATAATGAACTTTGCTTTTTTAAACCACAATTCTTATAAATCAATTTAGAAAAATTTTTGCACGCGCATTATAATAAGCAATTTTCTTATAGATAGAAAAACACAGGTAATAAGCTTGTTGCCACTTGATAAACTTTCCCCTGAAAATCTTGGTCAACTCTCCCCTTTAAAATCTTTCTTTAAAATTGAACTAATAATTATTATATTTTAAATTACATTGAAATAGTGGAATTATTTATTAAAAATAACACCTTAAACCAATAAATACTTGCAAATTTATCATGTGGGATGAAGGTGTTGTGAAAAATGTGGTTTATGGAGGCAGATGGAGGGGAAAGGTGTTATAACTCTTTTAGAGAAAAATAGTCTTTTGACTTAAAAGTTTAAGGATTGCAACACATTTTTTGATTTCCTAACTGACAATTCTTTATTTGTTGAAAATTTGCGTTTTTGTAGATAAATAATTAATAGTTTTAGTGGAAAACTCATCTCTTTGGCTGAAAAATGTACTATTTAAAAAAAAAAATTTCGGAAATAATTTAATGTTTTGTGCGAAAAAGTAACTTTCCTACTTTTGGTTTAAATTCGAATTTCTTATTGAAAATTAATCTTTATGATTGAAAATTCGTATCCTTATTTTTACAATTCATCTCTTAGCAGCATCTGCATTCGTAGAAATATCAAATGTTACATTTCCTATCGAAAATCCATATTTGCAGGTTAAAAATGCAACTACTTGTTGAAAATTTACATACTTGTTCGAAAATTCAACTCTGGGTAAAAATGTAAATAGTTTGTTGAAATTCTTCTTTTTTAAGATGTTCACCACTACGTTTTCATTGGGAATTCTTTTTTTTAATGCAACTCTTTTTTGTTAGAGATTAATCTTTTTTGATTACAAATTTCGCCATTTAGTTTAAAATTCATATTTGTGGGTTGGAAATTCAAGTATTTGGTTAAAAGTTAAACTATTCGGTTGTAAATGCAAATCTTTCATTAAAAAGCCAAATTTTCAACAAAACCGTTTACATTAAAAATGAAAAAGTCTAATTTTTAGTTTTGATAAATTAACGAATTTTCAACCAAATAGTTACATTTTTATTTAAACGCCTAGCATTTTAACAAAATAGTTAAACTTTTCAATAAGTATATAAATTTTGAACCAAAAACTAAAAAATATGATTATTTTAAAACAATAACAGCTGAATTGAAACAAAAATTGCACTTCAAGAAAATTTTTAATTTTGTAACCAGAGATGAATTTTTAACTAAAATAATTAACCTTGAACCAAAAAAATTAATTTTTAAAAGGTCTTTCAACCTTAAAACAATTAGAGAAATGTTCAACCAAAGAAAGAAAGAATTTTGAACAAAAAAAATAAATTTTCAACTAAAATGATGAATCTTTAGCAAAAAAAATATCAATTTTCATTCAATTAGTTTAACATTTAACCAAGTAGTCGAATGCAAACAATTTTCAGTTAAGACAGAAAAAAAATTCAACTAAATTGTTGAATATTTTCAACAAAAAATTTCAAACAAAAGTTCCCTTTTAGTTTAAAAATCAATTCATTAGTTGAAAATTCGTCTTTTTTGTAAAACATTAATCTGATTGGTTGAAAATTAATCTTTTGAACATAGAATTTATTTTACAACGAAAAAGAAGTTCTCTTAAAATTTAATCTAAAAACAACATAATTCCTTTCCTGATCAATTCAGCGACTCGAAGTGTAGAACCTACCTAATGTTAAATGGATTCGATCTCCTTTCAAATAATTTTCATAACACTATAAAAAATGTTAATCGATGAAAGATTCTGCTATATAATTTGTAGAACCTGCCTGATTTTAAGTAAATTCTATTTTATTTCAAATACTTATAATAATACTGTTTTTGCATTGAAAATTAATTTAGTTGAAAATTATATTATTTCTTAAAAAAGATTTTTTTTAAATACAAAATTAATCTTTGTGATTGAAAATTCATCTTTTTTGTTAAAACTTTTACTATTTGGTGTCATGTTTATCTTCTTTAATTGACATTTTAAATAACATGTAGAAAATTTCATTTTTTTGATTGAATATTAACTTTTATAAACTATAAACTGAATTATTCTATTTTTGTTTAAAATTTGATATTTTTTATTGAAACTTCATCTTTTTAGTTAAAAATTATTTTATGAGTGAAGAATTAATTTGCTTTTTATTATTCTTAACATAGATGTCCAAATTCCATTTTTTTGTCTTATATCAGAAGAAACGTCTTGCATAAATTGACTATAAAAAATATTAATCGCTGAGAGATTCTGCTATATAACGTATAGAACCTGCCTGATTTTAAGTGAATTCTATCTTATTTTAAATACATTTTATATTATTGTACTTGGATTGAAAAATAATTTAGTTGAAAATTATATTATTTGTTAAAAAAGATTTTTTAAATAGAAAATTTCATTTTTTTATTGAATATTAACTTTTGTATGCTAAAAACTGAATTATTCTATTTTTGTTTACAATTTGATCGTTTTTATTGAAACTTTATCTTTTTTAGTTAAAAATAAAATTATCTGTTTGAAAATTTCTGTATTTTGTATAAATTTAAAGTTACTGTAACATTGGTGTATTTTTAATTATGAATTAATCTTCTAGTTATCATTTACATTCAATATAAACATTAAAATTAAGTATTATTCCTGTTAAGCATGGAATTTGTTATAAAATTTCATTGCTGATATAAAATGCGGTAGCAACTTATTAAGATTTTGAGTTTAATATTACATTTTGCAATCAAAGAGCGAACTGCTCGCAGTTCAAAAATTTATCAAAAAGACGTAGTATTTCAAATACGGAGTATTTTTTTCGTATAAAGAAAAATGAGAGAAAGCTTAACTTTCACAAAGTTTTTCTAGTACATTTTCGTAACTTTTCATAGCATAAAATAATATTTTATATATTTTTGTAGATATACGGATTATTTACATTAAAATGGCAAAAATGATCTAATTCTGTGAACAGCAGGTCGCTCTTGTATTCTAAAATTAATTTCTAACCTCAAAATCTCTAAAAGTTTTTATTGCATTTTATACCAGCAATGGACTTTGATAACAAAAATTAGTACACATTCAATGCTTCAAAGAAATATTACTTAATGTTAATTTTTATATTAATAAAAAATAATAACTTAAACATTAAATTGTATTAAAAATATACTAACCCTACGGATAGAAATCTCAGGGTATATATTAAAGATTTTCAAGGCTCTGAGAAGCTCTAAGAAATTCTCCGCAGGCACTCAGGTAGATATATTTAATGGTCCAGATAGCTCGATTCAATGCTTTGAAGGCTTTAAAATGTTCTTTCCGAAATTGCAATAAAAATACGATCATAACTAACAAGCAGAGAGGCTTAAATTGAAATAAGAATTCGATCATAAGGAACAAGCAGAGGCCCTGGATTGCGGCGGTACGGGTGGCAAGGTGGTGGTAAAGCAGAAGTGTTGATTCGTATTATCGACTTTGAATTTTGATTCGATTATTATTCTCAACAGTGATCCATAAATACTTGCGCATGCTTGAAATGTGCGTCGGTCATTGGCTCTAGTTCGCGTGCGTATTTAAAAATCAAGTGCAGACGCGCACCGTAGCCAATCAACTCTCTCTGTCGCACGCGTGTAGCTATCAAAGAACGAGCAATCGTGACAATTTTTTCGATATTTTCCAATGTTGTCTAACCCACTGATGCTTCGTGTCGCACGCAAAAAGCAATGACATCGAGTACTGTGACAATCGAAATCTACAATATCGTTTAGAGATTTTATATTAAGGATTAGTTTTGAAAGGAAGTTGATGTTTTCTCATCAGTGAAACATAGTTGTATTTTTATTAAAGAAATGATTTTAGAATAACAGACAAGAAATTTTGTTTAATTAATCAAGCCATTTATTTCATTTGATCGAAAGATAAAGTCTTATAATTTTATTCTTAAAATATACTGTTCTTTCCTTTGGCAGTCAGTCATTATGTTCCTTTCAAATTGTACATAATAATGTCATAAATCAGAATAATTTTTGTGACTTGTGTCTGGGAGAAACAGATAATGAAATACAAACATTTGATAATGACGAATGAGATAGCGACAAGAATATATCTTGAAACATTTTCAAGAATATTTGTTAGTTATACTCTTATCGAAATTTTTAAAAACTGAGTTTTTTCATTATAAGAGAATGACGCCACTCATTGGTATTTTATGTTTTACAATAGTGATTTTAACTAATACAGTTGGTAAGTGTGATCATTTTTCTTTAAATTGCATTGGGAATTGCATTATATTTCGTCCCTATTACAAATCATAATTTTCAAAACTTGTAAAAATGGCGTAAATATATAATATTATTTAATACTAAATTAAACTATTTCACTTCACTTTCAGTGTTAAATATCTACAACATTAATTTCTTCCTGATCATTTATTGTGTAGTAAAAGCTTGATTGATAAAAAGTATTGCTATTAGTTAATGCAAAAATTAATTCGCTACTTGTACTCTCTTTTTACAGAATTGTTTAGATTTAGGAAAAATCCGGTTGCTCCCATTCGACTTAATGTTCATTATTACGAACGTTTTCCGTGTAACTATCTAGAATTACCAAATGAACCTTTCAAAGTAGCAGTAGAAAAAGATGGAGAGAACGAATACGTTATCGGAGTAGTTTTTCTTGGAGATTTGTTTCCGCTAACGAGTTTTATAACGGATCGCTATGTAAGAACTAGAGTAAGAATAGTGGACAACTTGAACCTACCACTAGAGGGCAAGGATCTTCCAAAAGTTCGGTTCTTCAACAAATATTTGCAGAAAAAAAACATTCGGTTTGCCGTACGAGAAGTAATTCACGGAACGCCGAGATCTCCTCCTTTGTCCGATCCTTCAGCTCAGGCATGTCCGCTGCGTCAAGAGACAAAAAGGAAACGTTTTGGTTTCTTCTAAACGTGGTGCACAACAACTTTGGCCCAGCGTTGGACAAAGCTTGGCCCATTATCTGCTCAGTTCGGGTTTCATTCCTTACCATTGTACTCGAATTTTTCATAACAATAACTTCTTGGAATGAATAAAGGATTTCAGGATGATTTCGTAATTGATAATTTTGCATTCCGTTTCCAATTTTCATTTTTAGTGATGATAAATTATATACACTTAAGTAAGTGTGATGAAATAATATATCAGCATTTATTTCGAAACCTAATATTGACCTTTACGCACATGGCAGATTAAATCATTCAGTAAAATTTTACAATATACAACCAATCTGTTATATTTTTGCTGCAGTGGAAAAAAAACAGATTTCTGAAATAAACTTCACTCATCACTTAATACTGCCCATCTTCGAGATATTTTTGTATGACGAGAACTTTTAGTTTTCAAATTTAATCTGATCCTCTCCTGACTTGAATAGGCAAGAAAGAACGTGTAATTTTCTCGATGAACATCGTAAGTTTTGAGTTACTTACACTTATGATTCAGCTTGTGGAGAAATCGCCGAACTTGATCTCGATTCCCGACGGGACCGCTATCGGTTTAGCTCAATTTGGCCCTGATCATGGTAACTGATGTGGTCCCGATCGGGGTCACATCGGGCTACCCTCAGTAAATAAAATTTAGTTTTAAAATTTGGTGACATACTCTACAAGTAGAATTATGGTAAGTCTTTTTTAATCTGTTGAGAGTTTAACGAGAAATTTAAAAAATCACCACAAAGAAGTTGATATGGACTTCTATAAACCATTATCTCCACCATAAAAACCCTAAAAGTCGAAGGTTTATTGCTTTATTTAATAGTAAATTTATTTTTTAACAATGAAAATTACAAATGCAGCGCATAAATTTGTTAAAAGCAATTTAATAAAACTGTTTTACTATTAACTTATTTGATCAAATATAAAGATTAGGCTCATCTTAAAGATGAATTTACTGTAAACCTTTAAATGTTTCTAAAAAATGGTATAAGACCAAATCCAATTTAAATCAGGAAGATGGCAAAAGAAGAAGTTGAACTGACATTGTCGTTGCTAATATAGATGATACAAAATGTATTGCGTGAATTCCGTATATTCCATAAATTTCATGAATTCTGTGAATTCTTTAAATTATTTTAATTCCCTGCACTCTTTGAACTTCGAGAATTCTATGAATTCTGTGATTCAAGTGAATCTCATGAACTCGTTCAATGCTTTAAATCATTGCATTCCGCAAATGTCATATATTTAGAGAATTCCTTGAATTCCGTAAATTCCTTAGATCTTTTAAATTATTGCATTGCGCGAACGTCTTGAATTCCGTGCATTTCTTAAAATCCGGGAATTACTTAAATTTCAAAAATTTAACGAATTTCAAGAACTGTAAGAATTTTTTGAATTATATAAATTAAATGAATTCTAGGGATTTCATGAATTTTATGAATTCCTTCAATTCCTAAAATTCCTTCCACTCCTTGAATTCTATAAATTACTTGAACCCAAAGAATTCCTTCAAATCTATTAATTCTTTGCGTTACTTGAATGTTATGAATTTCTTTAATTCTATAAATTCCTTCGATTCCTTCAATTATATGAATCCCTTTAATTTTATGAATGATTTGAATTTCGATGAATTACTTGAATAATATGAGTTCTATAAATTGCTTCAATTTCGTAAATTCCGCGAATTACTTAAATTCACTGTATTCGTACAATTCCATAAACTCCATAAATTACTTGAATCACGTAAATTCCGCGAAATACTTAAATTCCATTAATTTCACGAATCCCTTAAATTCTATGAATTTCTTGAATTCTATAAATACCTTGAATTCTATTAATTTTCCGGTTTTCGATAGCCCACTAAATTGCGCCCTCAATGTGCTCAAATTCACCACTGAGAAAAATGTTTGCGCCTCAAAGCTGTAAGAGTTATATTAGGTGTTACGTGGCGGCTAGGTCACGCTACCTTCTCCCTCTATTTAAAATCAAAATTTAAATCACATGATCTTAAAGATCTGCAAATGCGCTCATAAGCGTCATCACTAAAAAATTTTACACTAGGTAATTAACAAATATATCCTAGCATGGCGGGCAGTGTAACGCAGGTGTTAAATCTTCAACAGTGCGCTAATATGCGCTACTTTCAAAATAAACAAAAAACTATAATGAATCCCCTCATCACCACTTGTTACGATCTACTTTCCAAAGCTATCTCCAAATAACTTAAATTGCAATATAAAAATTTATAATGATCTCTTTGTACAGGATTTCAAATGCGCTCACATGCGCTACTTTCCCACATTTAAAATCCTTTACGAAGAGATCTTTATATATATATATATCTCACGGTTGTGAGACGTGGTTGTGGCTGAAATTTTACCGCGATTTCGCTGGATAAATTTATAGTGAAATTTAGTTTATTTCGAAATATCATTTCATAATGGATCGGAAACAAAAAATTTTATTAGTTTAGAAAAATGAAGCTCCCCCCCCCCCATTTTGTTCGCTGATAACTCGGTTATCAATGTGGCTCAAAATTTTTTCTATATAGCGCATATGAGCGCATTTGAATCGCCATAGCAAACTCTCTTCATCAATGCGGATTGCAAACTTTGAATTTTGGTTGTGTCATCACTTTGTAAAATTTTTTACCGCTATATGTTTGGCGAGTTTCAAGATTTTAAAACAAATTTGATGACGCATATGAGCGCATTTTAAACCCCACAGGATACTCCCTTCATCAATGCGGATTGCTATCTTTTTATTCTGTTGGTCATCACGTCATATAATAAATCAATAAAAATGTTATTATTTTAGAAAAATGACGCAAACCCCCCCCCCCCCAATATTCTTTTCACGACAAATGAAATTCATTCCAACCTTAAATTTGAGAGTAAATTCCATTTGTGTCAAGAATCACTTTTCTGAAACAGAAGGAAATTTCCCTGAGTGTTTAAATATTTATAATGAAAGATATTATTCCTTAATATCTATTTCTTAATAACTAGAAATTTTCGATTTAATCATCTATATCGTTGTCCCATAGTCAATATTTCAAGGTTACACATGGTAACATCTAATGTAATTCTATTAGTGACAATGTTGACTATTTGTGAGTGAAAATATGGAAATATATTCAGCGCTGATACATTAATTTGAAGAAAGTTATAGCAAAATAGGATGGCGAATAGAAAGGTATAGTAAAAGAAAGCAATTGGGTAATAGTTTTGAATTTATTGATGCAATAAGATATCGGTAATAATCTGAATATTGCGAAACTTTGGTAAACATAAGTCACCTGCGACAGCATAACGTATATAAAATTTATTGCTTCAAAGTAAAAATTAGAATTACTTACACGCTTACCTGATAATATCTTGCTTTATTCACATGTCAAGGGATTTGATCAAATAAACGAACACGCACTTGGAACATGTAGCATCCTTCACGTCACGTCCACTGTTTTATTAAAAAAATGGCCAATAAAACTTCACTAATTGATTATTAACCAAAATCATTGCCTAATCAATATTTTCATGATCTTATAAAATTTTCTTCAGCATGAATTTGTTCTCCTTGAATTTAAAGTTAAGAATCTTACAATTTAGATTGAAATGATTAAATTTTTAAACTCATAAAGCATGACTTTAAAATCAATCATTTTTAAAGACTTATATTCCAAGTCCTAATTTAATAATGTTTCAATTTCTAAATGAAGTTTTTAATTAATTTCAATAATGGAGGCCACCCTGAAATATTATGGATTCATATGGAGAATTTTAATTCTAATATCGTGCAATAATTTTGAACTTATAGATAGTTTTGTATTTGATCAATTTAGATTTAAATATTCCTATTTTTTTTAGTTTAATTTAATTTAGCTTTGAATTTAATGATTTTTAGTTTAAATATTATAAATTATTGGATTTTAATTTTTAATGTACAAAATTGTCTGGTTTTCTTTTATTTTTCTCAATCGTAGAATATCAAATCCATATACTTAAAGATTGCACAATTTTTAGTTTAAAGGATTTTTAACTAAACAATTTTGAATCTAATGTGTGGAATCAATTTAAAAAATGAAATTTTTTTTTATTTTAATAATTTTCGTTAATTGTCGATTTCCTTGTTCTTCCTAACAACAAAGTTCATACTATGTACATGAATGTAACTTTTTCTTATCGAAATGATAAAATTTTATTAGGTAATTCAAGAGTTGCTGATCTTTCCTTTGGGGATTAAGTCACTTTCGTCCTTTTGAGTCTGATAATATCATAAATCTGAAGATTTTTGCTAGTTTAATGAGCAAGAAGACACTTAATGATATACAAATAGTTTAGTATGACGAGTGAGATAGCGAATAGTATAAATAATTAGAATTTTTCAAAAGAATACTCATTATATTGCCATTGATATTCTTCGTGAGTGTGTTTTACTCTTTTCAAGAAATATTTAGAAAATGAGGTCCCTCTTTGTGCTGCTGGGTTTCATTTTGGTTGCTTCATCTAAATCTATTGGTAAATATATTAGTACCGTCTTTTTAGTAATTTTTTAATTGCATAATTATAATAACTAGTTTTTTCTCAATATACGGAAAGTTACACCTATTTCATCCAACATAAATTGAATTTGTCTTGGATTTGTATTTCGAAACACATTTTTTCGAATTGCCATTTCTCTTTATTCCCGCTTCCACGTATCGTAAGTAAACGGAAGTATCATTTGGTCTAAATTGCACCTGTCAAAAAGTGTGTGTTCCGTGTTACCTTAGGGTAGTCGAAAATTCCGACTTTCCGTTTCTTCTGATTCATCCCACCAAATTTGTTATTTCTCCAGGAAAAGATATTCTTTTTTTCTCAATCGGTGAATATATTATACGCTAAGTGAACGATGCTTCCAAAACGTTACTGACCTTGATAGACATAATTATCCAAGCCAACATGTTGAGCAAAGATTCCAAGTTGTTTCTCACTTTTCTTCGATCGTTGGCATAATTTCAAAATTTAATAAGGTTATCTTTTTTCGAAAAAAACTTATTTTGAGAGGCTTCGAACCAACCAAATTTCATTTGTTAAGGAAGAAAATTTCAAATAATTATTAGGTCGATAACAAAATAAAACATTAAACTGACATTGACATTGAGGCTATAGATTATGCTAAATGTATCCCGTGAATACCGCAAATTACATGAATACCGTGAATTTCTTAAACTCATTGAATCCTGTGCATTACGTGAATTTCATGAATTTCGCGATTTACGTGAATTCCTGAAAATCCTCAAATTTCTGGAATTTCATAAATTCGGTGAATTCCATGAATTTCTTTAATTCTTAGAATTTCATTCATTCTTTGAATTTCTTGAATTCTATGAATTCCATAAATTCTATGGATGCCTTGAATTCTGTAAATTTATTAAATTCTATTAATTCCATGAATTCTATGAAGTTTCTGAATTTTTCAAATTCTATGAATTTTTTGAATTTTATGAATTCCTTGAATTCTATGCATTCTTTAAATTCTACAAATTCCTTTAATTCTATGGTTTTATGAATGATAATATAATCGACGCTCGGACTTCACCTCAGAGGTCCGAGGTTCGATCCCCAACCGGGTTCCTCTGGAAATTTTTCTATGTACCTTTACTGAGGTCCTGGTGGTTCGAAACCCACCCTAAGCTGTAGGTCCTTCCATGCGTACTTGACTGCAACCCAGTCCGTCAGCCCAGTTCCTCTGCTCTTATCAGGTCACTTGATTGCATTGTAAAAATGCATCCGCGACTGATGATATTTACAAGGACAGCCCGGTGCAAAAATAATCAAGTATAAAAATCCAGCTTTAACCAAAATTTCCTTTGGCATGTTGAGCACTAGCTATCTGAAGCCTGTAACAACATTTCAAATATAAATAATAATATTTATTTTTTAAATAGCCACTTAAACTAATATTTATTCATTCGAATTGCCGTTTCTTTTAATTTCCACTTCCAGGTACTAAACTTTGACGAAAATTTCATCTGGTCTAAATTGCACCTCTCAGAAAAATGTGTGTTCCGTGCTACAGTTCCGTAGTCCAGAAATCCGACTTTCCGTTTTTTCTGCATCACCGCACCCAGTTTGTTAGTTTTCCAGGAAAAAGAATTCCATTTTTTTTAATTTACAATATTCAACTCGTGCCCCTGGGTTCTTAAAATTAACATAGCGTTCTTAACGGGAAAAGCTCGATTTTCGAAAATTGATAAAAAAATTACTAGTTGTTAACTTTTCGCTAACCAAGTTATGTTGCTCCTTAAGGAATATTCAAGGAACGAAGCAATAATTTTTTTTTGTTTGAACCCAAATCTGATTGTATTGTCTGCCGAAATTATTCCAAATTTGAAAATTAGCATTTTTATGTCAAATTCGTGCTGAAGACAGTATTTTGGAGAGAAAAATTATGTATGTATAAACAATATTTTTTCCAGAAAGTCGTGAAAAGTTAGTAATTTCTCGAATAAATAAAACAATTAGCGAATATTAAGAGTAATTTATTTTTATTAAGGACACTTGGTCATTACAGTAGACTCTATGAAACTTCTCGTTTTCGGATTTCTCCTTCGTTCGCTTGCCCTCACTCCTTGTCTCATCTCACGCACGCGCATACGTGGTCCGCTACGCCTACTGCTCTCAACGTGGCTTGATGCAGGAGAGAGGGTTTTTCGGACACTTTCTGTTCGCTTCTCCTACAGCATGCCTGTCCAGAGAGGGGAGTTCGACCAAAGATATTATCAACCTAGATGCGGTACGGGGCGTCGGAGTGGGGAATTATATATATATAGGACATCACATTTTCTGCCCTATTGAGGTGCTGCCCTCATCGTACTACGAAGTCGAATTCTTGTTTTCTCATTTTTCGTAAAATATGACGGTAAAGCAGTAGAAAGATTTTTTGAGGTTAGAAAAGTTTGGCATGTATGTATCCCTGAATTTTTTCAGATCTGAACCTTGATCCAGGTTTTCGGTACAGTCTTTTTTTTTAATTATAAAAAAAAATGTTCTCGAAAAATCATATTTTTAATTTTTTAAAAAGTATTATAAAACGACATTTCGAGGTAAACAAGTGTGGAAAACATTGTTCTTTGACAAATTATTTTTTTAAATTGAAATAATCAAATATTTATACCAAAGAAACAACTTTTGAAATGTTTGAAGTGTTTAAACATTATTGTTTAAATTTAAAATAACAATAATTCAAACAAAATATATTTCTGGATAAGATATTTTCGTTGAAAATGTATTTAGTATTTTGTAAATCACAAAAGTTCTTCCGAAAAATCGAATTGTTAATTAAAAAACACATGTTTTTTTGTATATGAATTTGTCGGTAAAATTTTTTTTATCATTTTAATTTGAAATTCACACAATTTTTAACACCTTAAATATTAAACAAAAATTTATTTGATAACAATATTTTATTATCGTATTTTTAACAAATAATTAATACTGATTAAGAAACAATTTTATTTGGGAATTTTCAAATTCGTTAATATTATAAACTGTTCAGGAATTTTATTAGTTTTGGAATTGTATTTTTCGGGACAGAGAGTTTTACCGAGTCGGAAAGTTTATTTTTCGGGATATTTCAGCCGTCCCCATAGAATTACAGAAAATTTGCTCTAATTATAATCTCGGCGCTCGATCTTGTTAATTTTTTCCTACAGTATCAATGAAGAAAAATTGTATGGAAATTTTTGATATCACAAAGTTAAAGATAATCACAATTTAAAAATTCGCTGTACATTCAATTTTTATTCTTGGATCTTGGCGATTTTTTTCTATTCCATTTCAGACACTGGTAGGCTTTTTTGACATTTAGGTATGTAAAAAAGATAAACTTCAGAAAATTTAAAAACTAATTTAAGAACTATTTATACTCTTTTAAGATACCAATACAATTTACACAACACTAACTTAAAATTTGAAAATTTTTAACCCTTCAGTTTAAGAACTTGAATTTTAACGTTAAAATTGCTTCATTTTCAGAATATAGCCTTACTGTTTGAATTTTCAAAATTTTCGTTATAAGTTATAGGTTAGGTCAAAAATAACATTCTGGGATTCGAAATTGTTACAACGCGAAAAAGTTTTAATTTAAAGTTTAAAAATGCGAAAATACACCATTTTCCATGTTCATTTGTTTTCGATTTCGTTCTGTTACTTAGGCATTGTTTTTTTCATAGAAATAATTGAAATGTGGTTTTTTCACGTTTATAAAATTATAATTGAAGGTCACTCGGGGTAATTTTCTGTGAAAAATATTGATTTAGAAAGAAGTTTTGTCAAACAATAGAATGGATTTTTTTGCCCGAGATACAAACGTAAATTGTACTATAGTAAAAACAACTGGAAAAATTTAGACGAAAGCCAAATTTGGTAAAGAAAACAAACATTTGTCGACCTATAAATACGAATTTTATTCCCCGAAAGATTTTTATAAAAATCTCTTCGAAACGCTTTTATTGCAACAATTTAATTGAAGAAAAATATTTGTTATAAAAATAAAAATAGTACAAATTTTACATACAATTCTTAAAATAAAAAATCTGTGTGTCAAAGCACAATCCAATCCGACTATTCTTTCGAAATTGGTACGATATACACACAACCACAACATCAATAACAACGACGACGTAGCCGCCAGAGAGACAGACAGATACCGATGTAAAAACTTGTTTTTCTGATTCAAGAAGCCTCAAAATGTCGAAATTTCATGAAATTCGCGGAAGTCATTTTTCGCATAAAACACTTCTCATTCTGGATAAGAATGTAATAAAATAATCATGGGGCCTTGAAAAAGTAACGTTTTTCGCCTCTTGACTTTTTTCCATATCAAGCTTTTTTTGCTTTAAATGTCCATTTTCGTTTGGTTTTTTGGATTTTTAAAATCCTTTAACTTTGGTAAGTTTGATTTTATCAAAAAAAGTTGTCAGGATAAATTGTTCATATTTTTTTGTACCATAAATGGCTGTGGATAGAATTTTCAAATTTTTTAAAAAATTGGTCTTAAAAAATTTTAAAAAGCATCAACTTTTTGAATTTTTATCAAAAATGGCTGTTTAACGAACTCGATCTTTCTTTTTGGTCTTTCGAGCAGTGTGTCAAAGCCCAATCCAATCGGACCAGTCTTTAGAAAGTTATCCGGTATACAGACAACTACAACAACGACGACACCGGACAGACAAATAGGTCCCGACGTAAAAACTTGTTTTTCTGATTCAAGGGGCCTCAAAATGTCGACATTTGATAAAATCAAAAAAAAAAAATTTTTTCATTAAAAACTAATACCTTCTCATTTTGGATAAGAATATAAACATTTTTAATAAGATTTGTAGAAAATCTTTCAAAGAATAAAATGATTGCCCCGTAAGTTGCAACCAAAAAATTACAATTTCAAAAAAATGAAGGTTGTTCTCAATATTGAGCTGGACTTGAGACCGGGACAAATCGTCACACACACAATTCATAGTGACAAATTTAAACTTGGAATGTTACGATTATAATTGTTTTATTTGTTTTTATTTGTATTTCGAAGGTAAAAGTATTTTATTTTTGTCTTAAAGAACAGTTAAATAAGCATTAATTTTGAAAAAAATCAAATAAGCTGGAGGTTTCTGAATGTTTCAAAGAAAATAACAAAATTTGGAGCTTCTCAAGAATTTGAAATATTAGGATAACAATAAAAATTTCTGGGTAGATTTAAAATGATTCTTTATTTCAGTACATAACTCAAAGAGAATGTTTAAAAATATTTCAAAACATTTCAAAAGATTTACAATATTAGAAAGAATCTGGAAGCTCTTAAAACAATTCTGTGTGCAGGATTTTACAAAAATGTTAGAAAAAATGGGAATCAGTCTAAAGACATTTAAAAGTTCCGAAAAATTGTTTAAATAGTTTCAAAAGATTTAAAATAATTTAAAAGAGAATAGATACTTTTGATGATTTTGAAATGTTTTTAAATGTTGACTTTTTATTTAGAAAAAAGACATAATTTGAA
Organism: Belonocnema kinseyi; assembly: GCF_010883055.1. Taxonomy (NCBI): domain Eukaryota; kingdom Metazoa; phylum Arthropoda; class Insecta; order Hymenoptera; family Cynipidae; genus Belonocnema; species Belonocnema kinseyi. The sequence continues at coordinate 76,879,245 of NC_046657.1, read as the reverse complement.
GAGGAAATATAAAAATATGGGACCACTGGGAAAAATTCCGAAAGGGATGAATGAAAAATCCCAAAAAATGAAATCTCCAACATCTGAATAATAATTTAATAAAAATTGTATTAAAAAATACATTAAAAAACACGCGCGCTTTGAAAGAAAAAAATGTTCTGCCTAAATTTTCTTCGTACCTACATAATAAAATTTTTGCACAAACTTTGCAGGATTCCATTCAACAACGATTTATATCAAAATTTATTTTTATTACCTTTATTTTTTTTTTATTAATAAAAAATTCGATTTTTCAGAACTTTTTTATATTTTTTTCAAATACTATGCACATTTTCAAACAAATTTTTTCATACAGAAATATATATTCGATTATTGTATTTTCAATAAATAAATAATATTCAATAAACAATTTTTTTAATTGTTTTAATTCAGGAATGTTCTAGTTCGGTTATTTTATAATTCAGCCATTTTCTCTGGTGATTGTTAAAATTCGCTAATATCTTATTGTCTGGAATTTTATTTTCCTGAATTTTCCAATTCGACTTTTATATTTCGGGACTTTCATAATTTCGGGAATTTTATTCTTGGGTTATTTTTCAATTTACGAATTTTACAGTGTCAGGAATTTTATTTTTCGAGATTTTTCAGTCGCTTTTTCCGAAAAATAAAATTCCCACATCACTGTAAAAATTCCGAAATTATAACATTGTCGAAATATAAAAGTCTCGAATTGGAAAATTCTCGACAATTTACAATCTTACCGAATTTGAGAATTGCCGACAGAAAATTTCCGAATTATACAATATCCGGGCTAGACAACTCTCTAATTTGAACAATTAAAAAATAGTTTGTTTAAAATTTTATTTAATGGAATAATAAAATATTTTTACTAAAGAAAAAACTTATTGAATGTTTAAAGTTTTTAAAAATTATTGTTGGAATGTAAAATAACAATAATTGAACAAATGTATTTTTTGATAAAAAGTTATTTGAAAATGTGCTCACGTAATTTAAATTTATGCTTGTATCACATATTTATACAATTATTGTTATTTTAAATTAAAACAATAATTTAAAGAAATTAAACATCAAAAAAATTTTCTATAATAAAAATATTTGATTATTGTATTTTTAATAAATAAATAATATTGATCACAAAACTGTTTTCTCACTTTCTGCAATTCGGGAATTTTCTAGTTTGTATATTTATCATTATACAGCATTCGGCCTCGAGTTTTATTATTCGGGAAATTTCAAATTCGATAATATTGTAAACTGTCCAAAATAACGTTTTTATAAAAATATAATTATAATTCCAAGTGATAGGGAAATTGTTCTTTCGGTTTTTAGATTTTAAGACGACCGTTCCAAGCCAGATTACGTTTCGCATTGGCAAACAATATTATACGAACAGAATTTCACTGAAACATTCGTAAAAAATATCATGTTCCATAAAGTATATTTTAAAATAAACTTTAAATTATTATAATTGATACAGCTTATTTATTTTGAATTTATTTTTAATTGAAAATGGGTTATAAAGTTTTAATCGCGAGTTTCCATTTGTTTAACTTCTAAGACTTTCCAATTGAAACAGTTTAATTTTTAACGTTAAAATTAGAATATTCTTCAATTTTAAACAAATTTCGAATCGTGTTGTGAAATCAATTATGATTCACTTGTGAATCCTTGGTGTCCACTTCAATTAAAAAAAGAAGCATACTTTATATTCGCAGTTGATAAACTAAAAACGATTTCTATCTAAAATTATAAATTTGAAACGCTTCTAATTTTTAATTTTCCAGGTCTTCAAATCTGCATTCAAAAATTTGAAATTGAAAAATGTACGCTTAAATTTAAAAACTTAAACAGAAAATTCTGAAGTGAAAGATTGTCGAATTACGTACTGTAAACTGAATGATATAAAAGGAAAAAAGCAATTTAAGGAATTAAAAAAAAAACTGTTCAAACCAAACTTGGACCAATTTCTTTTCTAAAAATTCATAAATTTCCCGGTCAAAAAATTAATTCACTGCCATTTGCCTATTTTTCCCAGCCTCACAAAATCCCCGTCAATTCCCGTTCTAGCTCCAACCTGTTTCAAATAAAAATTTATAAGAATATTTTACTTATTTTTCACATTAGGAATTTATAGCCTTTAAATTGAATAGTTTTAGGTCAAACATGAAAAAGTAGAATAAAATTGTGTATTTATAGCGTTTTTATTATATATTGAACAATTTAAACCTCTGAACTTTTTTTCAAGTTGTTTAAAAGCTGTTTTTTAAATACTTTTCGTGTATAAGAAACAATTTTCTTCCATCTAATAACTATTTTGGAGTAGAAAGAAGTGAAAAGAAACACAATTATAAAATCTGATTTTTTGTTTGTGATTTCGTGATAAAGGGAACAGCTATTTATAAAATAATTTATAAAAAGGGCTTGTAACTTTTTCCCAAAGAAGATAATTTCCAAATAGTTTAAGCTGTACTACTGGACCTTGCTTTCAACCGGAAACGTATTTATTTTTTGTATTTACCTTCCCAAGGATGAGTGTTGTGAAAATCGAAAAGATAAACTTTACCAGAAAATGCGTTTGCATTTGAAGTTTAGCTTTGAATTTTAAAGAGAAATTGTAATTTCGTGCTTATCCAATTTGAAATTAAAATTTTTTTCAGTTCATAATAATTTTGTTATTGCATTTATATTTTGACACAATCTAAATTAAATTTTGTCACTTGGACATTCTTTGTTAAATTAATACCAAAATATTGACAAATATATTTGTTATGAATTAAAAAATTGAGAAATAACAAAGGGCAAATTAAAGAAAACAAACACGCATTAAAGGGATTGCGAGGTTGCTTTGTTTATCTTCTTTCCTTACTTATTTTTTTGGTACGTAAAGTTTAACTTTTTATTTATATGACATTTTATAATTGTAAAAAAAAATTGCAATAGTCAAAGAATGACATTTTGAACCTTTGTGCTTTATAGGTGAATTTTAATTCATGATTTCTGAACATCCTTGATTATGTCTGGTTTCATCCAAACATTATCCAATTCGTGAATTGGTATTACGAATACCCGTAAGCGTACATGGAATTTTTAAATCTTGAAAAAAATTGTCTCAGAAATTTTGAAAATTCTGTAACTTTTTGAAATTTCACCCAAAGTAGTCAATCAACTTGATCTTTAGTTTCTGACACTTAAAGAGTATACCAACGGCCAATATAATAGATTATTTTTTTAAAAGTTATTCTACTTGCAAACAAACATGCATATGGAAAGGCAGAAACACTCGTAAAAATCTGTACTTCGTGTCCAGACGTGAAATTTTACACAAATGTAATAACTTTTTTGATGAGAATGTAAAAAATATCTGTACTCTGAGTACTGCCGTGATTTGAAATATTGAAGATTTGGAATTTCAAATTATTTAGTTTTCAAGATTTATATTCTAAAGGTATAATATGAAATTTTTTTTTGAAAAGTTCAATTTTGAAGCCTTGCAATGGAAAATTCTTTAATTTTAACAATCTGCAATTTAAAACTCTTTAATTTAGAATATTTGCAATCAAAAACTCTTAAATTTTAAATGATGTAAAAATAAAATGAATAACAAATAAATTTATTAATTTAAATGCAACAAAATTTTAATTTAATTTAATTAAATAACGAAATAAAATAAAAATTCGAATAAATTGTCATGATTTTGAAGATTAAAAGTAAAGAATTCTCAATTATAAATCTTACTAATTCAAGAAATTTGACATGCATATCATGAAAATTAATGAATTTTAAGTTTCGAAGTATTGGGTTAAAAGTTTTAATTAATTTGGGGTCCAAAAAAATCACATTTGAGAAATTTCAACGGACATGTTCACCAAATCGTTCTCTTAGTCAA
>NC_046657.1:76870393-76875238 GCF_010883055.1 Belonocnema kinseyi | reverse complement strand
AGATTTATGAACTTATTATTACTCTGCCATTCACTCATTGTCAGTGATCGGAACGTAATAATTAAGAAATTTTAAAATACATGCGGGAAATTCATTAGTCGAGCAGACTAAAATATTTGTAGAAATTGCAAACTGTACAAATATAAAAATAAACACTTAATAATATTAAAGAACAATGTATAGACATTGCACTAAAAGTTTTATCTGTTAGAATAAAAATATAATATGGTGAAGTAAATAAATTGTTACTTATAAAAGAATATCAAAATATGAGAAATAACAAAGATATATTTGGAAAAATCAAATAACTTTAGAAATATTACAAAATATATGAAAAAGAAATATAAATTATACATTTAATTTTCTCTCTGGTATCTATTAAAATAACCATGTCTTACAGAGCGTGTATATTTTACGTTTGTTATAAAATGTTGGGAATTTAATTTTAATTTAAATGGTTCTTGTCCAAGCTAAGTTAACCATCAGTGCGCCTCGAAGGTGTGTCGAGAGTTGCTTACATCGCTCCAAGTGGCTCTTGGCAAACTATATGGGATGGTGCTATTTATGGGGAGCGGTGGGTAGAGGGGAAGTAACTTTTTTCGCTGGACGCGCCGTCTATATTTATGGCGGGTAACTAAGCTCGCACCGCATTTACGTTTATAATATCTTTGGTTCGACTCAATCACTAGATGTTTGAGTTCTACGACCAGTCTCTCTAGACAGCTTCGGTAGTGGTTGGTTTCTGAAATGGAAGGGAAGTATCCAGTGCTGTAGATACGTAGTATCTCGAAAGGTGTGTTAGGGCGACTGCATTTAAAATAAAATTAAGTAATTTGGAATTTAAATAATCATCACATTGGCAGTTAAAAATGAAAAAGTCTTACATATAGGGAAAGTACATAATATTTTGTTTGAAGAGAGTTAAATGTGAATCTTCGATTATTCGCATAAAGATTAATTGCATAACTCGTGTCTGTGAGAGAAAACTCAGCTAGATTTTCAACTTTACAAGTTTATTGCAAGAGAGAATTCTAAGCCCATTTGTATTGAAATATTTAATTTCCGTATAACAAAAAATAAAAGAGGCAATTACATTCTCTATACTATATGACTGCATTGCAATAAATAAAAATGTAATGTTTAAACTTTTATACAGATTGAAGGGCAATGATTACAACACTTTCTCAATATTAGATTACACTTTACAAATAAATTTTCGAAATTATTTAAAATCAGTATCTTGTAACACACCTATTTAAAATTATCTCGCTTACACATTTCTTTTATTTATTATTGTAAAGTAAAATGTAATGATATATTAACTAGCTATATTTTGAAATTGTTGCAATATTGATAAAATCATATTCCAGTCGTAAAAAGATATAATTTTCCAAGCTCAGGATATCAGCAAACATTTCTCTTTCGTTGGAGTCGTGTTTCACAGCATTCAAAAAAATATTGCATTTCAAATTAGTCGCCCTAAAGCACCTACTTCAAAACTTATCTGTGGTACCGAATTCTGCAATGTACATCATGTGGCACGCGTCACAAGCAACCACGAAGCCTTTCCGGCAGCGAGTGGAGGTTGGTGATGGGTTTAAAGTCCCAAATTGCTTTTCATGCAATTATGATGATTCTCAAGGCTCAGTCATGTGGTGTTCGAGCAGAGCTGTCAGATCGTTAATAAAATTTACCCCCACCATACCTACCGTTTGGGAGCCGCAAAACAGAAGGTGCATGATTACCACTGTGAGTTCGTGTGTAAGCCGAAATTGCACGATTCAACTACGGTGTTCTGCTGTACGATGATTGGCGTTCTGAAAGCTTCGAAAAACTTCGGTGGTCTGTTATTTATATCTCGATCCCCATTTGAAAGAAATGGGAGAAATTGGCCAATTTAATGTTTCGCCTGATTCTTCATTTCATGCATGAGTCGATTTTGAAGTTATGTTTTTCAGGTGTATATAGTATGAATATTATTATACATATTATAATGATCAAATATAACATTAATTTTGATTACTAGTTGACTGACTTTCAATAGAAATAGTTAAACTTTCAACTTAAACAATTAATTGTCTGTAAGAAACAAAATTTGAATAAAATACATAAATTAGAAAAAAAATTGTTAAATTTGTTTTAAACAAAATATTCAAATTTTTAAACGAAAATTTAAATTTGTATCCAAAAGGCTGAATTGTATACGAAACAAAGCATTTTTAATCAAATACATGAACTTTGCACAAAAGAAATTTATTTTCCACCAAGTCTAATTTTTTATAAAAAAATTCATGTTTAATCATAGTGAAATTTTCGACAAAAAAGATTAATTTTCTTGTAGTAAAAAGAAATTAATTTTTAAACAAAACCAAAAAGAAAAAAATTCTACAAAATAGCTAAATTTTCGGAAATCAAATTTTTTCAACTAAATCGATAAATCATTTTAAAAAACTACATTTTCAACAAAGCAGTTTCACTTTCGACCAGAAAAATTGAAGAAAATAGTTAAAATTGTTTGAAATTGCTTTAAATTATTGATAATAATTCAAAATTCCTTGAAATGTTTTAGAACATCCTTAAATTGATGCAAAATCCTGTCAAACAAAACAAGAATCCAACGACCAAATTTGGACTACAACGAATAAACGAAAACCAAAAAAACCCTATTGTAATCTGAAAATAAAATAAAATAAAATAAAATTTTCGAAAAAAAATAAAGAAGAGGGAAGAAAAGTGAGAAATTTAAAAATTGACATCCTAAAATATTCAAAATCCTTCAAACTCTCTTGAAATTTTTCAAAGCTCTTGAAAATTCCTTGCAATTATAAAAATATCCTGAAATATTTAAATCCTTTAAAATCTCATACCAAATTATTGAAATCAATTGAAAATTCCTTGAAATCTAGTACAATATCATAATATTTATCAAATCCTTTAAAATCTCATATTAAATTACTGTAATCAATTGAAAATTCCGCGGAACCTTTTAAAATAGTCTCAAATATTTCGAAATCTTTACAATATTTAAAAAAATCTTGACATCTTTTTAAGATTTTTATGTACTTTGGATTTATTTAAATAGCCTTGCTATAATTATTAAAATTCTTTGAAATTTCTTTAATTTATAAAAATGAATTAAAGATTCAGTGAAAAATTTTTAAACAACCTCAAATATTTAAAATACTTAAAAATATTTTGAAATCGCTTGAAAATTCCTTACAATCTATTAAAGTATCATAAAATATATTAAATCTTTCAAAATCTCATATTAAATCACCGTAATCAATTGAAAATTCCTTGGAACATTTTTAAATACTCTTAAATATTGCAATACCTTCAAAATATTTTGAGATACCTTGACCTTTTTTTTAGGATTTTTAAACTACTTCTTTAAAATTCTTTGAAATTCCTTAAAATTATAAAAATAGGATGAAAATTCCTTGACATCTGTTAAAACATCCTCAAATATTTAAAATGCTTAAAAATCTGTAGAAATCTCTTGAAATTTTTTAAAGCGCTTGAAAATTCCTTGAAATTTAAAAAATACGCTGAAATATTTCAAATCCTTTAAAATCTCATACTGAATTACTGTAATCAGTTAAAAATTCTTTGGAACCTTTTTAAATACTCTCAAGTATTTCGAAACCTTCAAAATCTTTTCAAACATCTAGACTCCTTGTAAAGATTTCTAAAGTACCCAGTGGGCACACGCTTTAAAGAACATCTTTAGAACGGCTTAAAAATGTCCTCAGTCCATATAACGTTCGAACATAAAACGTTTTTAGAACATTATTTGGTCTGACTAAGGGCAGTTTTTTAAACGTTCTAATGACTCCTTTTGATTGTACGTCCAAGAAACGTTTTTAGGACGTTCCAATTACGTTCTAAAATTTTGTGCACACTGGGTACTTTGAAATTTTTTTAAATAACTATGCTAAGATTGTTAAAATTCTTTGAAATTCTTTGAAATTATAAAAATAAGTTAAAAATTACTTGACATCTTTTAAAACATTCACAAATATTTAAAATCCATAAAAATCTTTTGAAATTTCTTGAAATTTTTTAAAGCTCTTGCAATTTTCTTGAAAATTTGAAAATTCTCTGAAATATTTCAAATCCCCCAAAATATCATATTAAGCTACTGTAGTCAATGAAAATTCCTTGGAATCTTTAAAATTCTATCAAATACATCAAAATCTTTTGAAATGCCTAGGACTATTTTTTAGGGATTTTTAAATTACTTTGAAATTTGTTAAAATAAGCCTTCTAAAAAATTTTTGATTCTTTGAAATTCCTTGAAATTATAAAAATAAATTGAAAATTACTTGGCATCTTTTATAATATTCACCAATATTTAAAATCTTTTGAAATTTTTTAAAGCTCTTGAAAATTCCTTGAAAATTTCCTGAAATAAAAAATAGAACAGTTTTAAAACGATAAATATTGAAATGTCTGTAGATTAGAGTTTTGAAAATGAAATCAATAAAAATTCAAATCTTTCGAAATTTAATTTTCAAAAATTTTTAACTATTCAATAAAAATAATTTTCAACTCGATGGGATTCAAGTCTTCAAATGTAGTATTGCAAACTTGGAAGTATATTTATGAAAAAATGAACAATCATAAATAAATTGAATGCGTTCAAAATTTAATCGTATGTTTTTCGATTGAGCAATCTCTAAATGAAATTATTTCAGACTGAAATTTAGAAAACAGAAAAATTTTAAAACATTAAAAATTTAACTTTTTGTAGATTAGTTGAACTATTAAATTAAAGTTTTAATGGAAATTACTTGAGTCAAAGTTTAACTATTTCTAAAACGATTTTTGTATATAATTATAAAA
>NC_046657.1:76852596-76870293 GCF_010883055.1 Belonocnema kinseyi | reverse complement strand
TTAAGGTATTTTAAATTTTCAAGGAATTTTCAAGAGAATTAAAAATATTTTAAAGGAATTGATATGTTTTAGGATATTTGAATAAATTTAAAGAATTTTTAAATGATTTTAATAATTTAGTATAAGATTTTACAGGATATGAAATATTTCATGGTATTTTTAAAATTTTGAGATATTTTCAAGCGCTTTAAAAAATTTCAAGAGAGTTCAAAAGATTTGAAAAGATTCGTAAAGATTTTAGATAATTTGAGGAAGTTTTAAAAGATGCCAAGGAATTTTCAATTAATTATAGTAATTAAATATTTAATATGCTTTAGGATATTTTAATAGATTTCAAGGAATTTAAAAATGACTTTAATAATTTAGTATGAGATTTTAAAGTATTTGATATATTTTAGGATACTTTAATAGATTTCAAGGAATTCTTAGATTTTAATCATTTACTACGAGATTTTAAAAGATTAAAGTATTTAAGCTTTTTTAGGATATTTTGAAATATTCCAAGCAGTTTTCAGTAATTTCAACAATTTAAGCGAGCACTAATTTTTTTAGTTGAAATTTTAACTGTTTCTATTGAGAGTTAGTCAACTATTAATGAAAACTAATGTTATATTTGATAATTATAATATTAACATTAATAATATGTATAATAGTATGTGTAATAGTTTAAGTTCTAAAATAACAAAAAGTAAATAATAAGCATCATGGTGAGAAAGATTAAAAAATAATTTTTTCTACCTTTTCCATGAAATGGCATACTATATTGATTAATAATTGTTTAAACATTTACAGAAAAAGTAGTTTTCCACAAAAAATATTTCTCTTAACATTTATTAACTGTGACATTAATTTCAAAAAGTAGTTAATTTGTAAGATGAAGATTGGCAAAAAAAGTTTGAAAAAATAAATATTAGTAAAATAATTGCAAAATATCTTTCACAGGAAATATAACTCAATCAGGAAAAATCCAAAGTCGAATTTTACAGGTATAAATTTAGACCACCCTAGTGCCATTTATTGATGAAATTTTCTGATTTTAAAGAACGAGAAATTAGAGTTTGATTTTCTTGATGAAAAACCAGAAACAGAGGGAAAATGATCAGGTCAATAAATTCAAGGCTATAAAAAAAGCTGTCAAATAATACGCTGTGACCATAATTAAATACAAAATTCTAGTAGAAATGTGTACTATAAGAGTAAGATAAGGAGAAAAGTTCCATAAACATTTCACAATAGAATGTAGTGATATCACTGATATTCGCCAAATAATATTAATGAATAAAACATTATTGTCATTACTTGATTATACTATTTAAACTATCCATCTCCCTAAAGCAAAAAATCTTTAATGAAAGTTAGATAAATCAAAAAATTTTGATTGTTATAATTTTTTCAAAATTCAAAACTTGGCGGGCCTGTCTTCATATTGGAAAATACATTACAAGACATGCATATATCAATATTCAAATTAAATAACTTAATATAAATACAATTTAAGAAACAGGTGCAGATTTTTATAATTGTTAATATGAGCGCTGGAAAGGGTTCTTATTACATTTAAAAAATTGCGCAAATGATGTAGCTTATGTTTATTCACATTAAAATAAAAATTAATACTAATGAAGTGTCAGATGTAACCACAAGAAGCAATATCTATGAGAGCGTGACCTGTAAAGTTATACTGCTCGTAAATATGAAAGATGCTGTGTATTATATTACTGAATTTAATGTTCGATTAATTGGCAGTAAGAAAATTGTTCAGGAAGGTTTAAAGAAGTTTTCTGCAAACCTCAGACTTAATTGAAATAGTAGTTAACAAATGGTTAATGTTCCAATTTTCCGCCGCGATTATCTTCTGCGTACACTGTTAAAAATTTCTTTTGCAAACTTCCACTACATGTATTGGAATTTTATTTCTGAAACGTAAGGTAACGCTGCAATACATAATGGTGTAGTTTTCTAATTCAGGCATTGGTATCGTACTTCACATGTACAGGAATTTTACAATACAAGTCCAGTAGCCAGTAACACTTCTGTATCATCCTTGCGGCTGGATATCTCGACACCTGTTGAATCGAAAAATTCGGAACAAATGTAAATGATTTTTCAGGAAACTTGTTCCAGTCAAAGAAAAACATTTTCTGACGAAGCCAAAACGTTTGTTAATATATAATATATAACGCGCGTACTAATTAAATTCAATAAATTCATGGAATTTAAGGAGTTTAAATTTATGGAATTATGAAATTTAGTAAATTTACGGCAACTATGAATGTCACCGAATTCCTGGAAATCGCGGAATAGATGGAATTCAAAGAATTTATGTAATTCACGAAATTCATGGAATTGACGGAACTTATAGAATTCGGAGAATACATGGAATTCACGCAATTCAATAAACTGCCAAAATCAATTAAATTCACGGAATTTATAAATTAAAGGAATTCCGTGAATTCCATTAATCTTTCGAATTCACGGAATTCACGTAAATAGAGCAATCTGGGGAATCCGAAGAATTCACGAAATTTATAGAATAAACGGAATTCAAGGAATAAATGAAATTCAAGATATTCACGGAATTCATTAAATTTAAGATATTCACGGCATTCATGATTTTTACGGAATTCCTGGAATCCACAGAATTGATAGAATTCACGGAATTAATTAAATTCAGGAAATTCACGAAATTTACAGAATTGATTGAGTCTACGGAATTCATGGAATTTGCAGAAATCATGGTATACACGGAATTCATGAAATTCGTGGAAATCATAACATATACAGAATTCATGGAATTCACAGAAATCAGGGAATTATGTAATTCATGGAGTTCACGGAAGTTGTAGAATTAATGGAATTTCGTAATTCCTTGAATTTTGTGAATTATTCAAAATGCTTGTGTTCCTTAAGATTATTGTATTCCTTGAATTCCATACATTTCGTATATTCCTTGAATGCCATTAATTTTGCGAATTCAGCTAATTTCGTGAATTGCGTGAATTCCACTAATTCCATCAATTCTTTGAATTACAACAATTTCTTAAAGCCAATTAATTTCGTGAATTCTGTGAATTTAGTGAAGTCCTTGAATTTCGTGATTGTTATGAATTTAATGAATTTTTGAAATTATTTGAATTCGATTAATTTGTTTAAATCAAACAATTATTTGAAATGCCTAAATTCCATTAATTCCGTGAATACCTTAAATAAGATTTTCGCCTAATCAAGAATCTAATACAAATATTGGACTGCTGGACGGGGACTTCACGATTTAAAACACTTACAATACATGTATCGCAATATGGTCATTGGAATGCCATGTTTGCAATTTCACCATACAGGTGTATTGTAGAAGTATTGTAGAAGTGTTGTAGAATTCCAAACATTTTTAAAAGTGTAGGCTACGTCCCGCCCAGAAAGCCGTGTTGTCCCAGAGCTAAGTGAACTCTGCCTTATAGTACTTCAGGGATTTTTAATTCCAAAATAATGTATCCTCTATCTCAAGTTTTTGCCAACATAACTGCACAAACTTTTTGATTTTTATTGACACAAAAAATATAAATGCAGTGAAATTTTTTATTTCAAAAGAATTGAAGATAATTTTTAAAATAAATATACATAGAGGACTTAAATTACGTTCAACCCTAAAGGGCTTGCACCTCTCGTTTTTTTCCTGAAATCATTACAAATTTGATCTGATGTTGTTCAGGAGATACAGCTATCAGAAATTATATTTTTCTAAAAGATTTTACAAAAAAAAAAAAATAGTTGCAGTTTTTGGGCAATAGCATATTCCCTACGCACTGTAGAAGACTGTAAATGCATACTTAATTTCAAGAAAATTAAAAATACATTACAATATTATATTTTGCATAATTCTCAAGTTAGATGAAGTTGAAAAATAAACAATTTTATGAAAATTCGCTTAAACGTCATTTTTTTAATAGCAAATTTTTACTGCACTTCGTGTTAAAAATAACGAAGTTCGTTCGTAATTTATCTGCTTTAATTATTGTGAATTGCATTTCAGAGAACTTTCATAAAAGTTTGTATTTTTCAACACTCTATAACTTCGGACGTATGCAAAATATAATATTGCAATGGGTTCTTTATTTTCTTGAAATTGAGTCTCCTGCAACTCATATTAAGGCTTTTTTGTCTACAGTGAACGTTGATTATGTTATTTCACGAAAACTAAAACAGAAAATTTTTTCTGTGAACTCTTTTAGAAAATTATCATTTCTTATGGCTGTATATCCTAAATAACTTCAGATAAAATCTTCTTTTTATTTTTTCGGGAAAATTAATTAACCTGAATTTTTGAATCAACAAATTAAGAGTAGTATGTTCGGAAGTGGAGAAATATTCATAACACTAATCAAAACTGTAATTTTTCAGACTTTTTTAAAAATTGTAATGGTACTCGGAATTCTAAATATTTTTAATGCTTAGATACTTTATTTTGTATGCCAATCTACAGAATTAATTGTGAAGAAGTACCATATTGGAGTTATTTTTACAAAAATATATACAATAACCTGAAAATAAAAATAAAAAATAGGTTTATTCAACAGTCCCTCCAGCGCTTTTTCTATTTGGTCTCAAAATAATCGTAAGGCATGACTCTAATGATTTCACAAGAGAAACAAGAGTACAAGCCCTTTCAGGTTGAACTTATTCTAAGCCCACCGTGTATACTATTGTTAATGCATACAATTTCTTTGATATCTGAAAATCAAGACTTTTTATTTGATTTTTGATTTTTTTTAGAAATTCTGTACGTTAACATAATTATTGGAAGTTCAATAGGATCTCGAATTCGATTTTGAATCTAATTTTAATTCATAAATTTTAACTTCTACTATTTCTTTAAAATTATAAAAATGAACTTTTCTTGAAAAAGTTTATTCAAGTTTAGCAGTAAATTGTCCTAAAATTATTTTTCAAGTGAAGGTTACAAATTTCGTATTTTATGTGTTAAATAAAATAATTAATGTTTATCAATCGCAATATGTGCTGAATACAGAATTTTCATTCTAATTTGAATATTTTATTTATCTTCTTGAGTTTATTTATTATATATCTTCATTTTAATAGGTACCAACAATTTAACACTAGTGATTCTAAATGATCACTACTTATTTCCTGCTACTTGGAAAAGATGCTAATTTTTTGTATTTTTAGTAACAATTATATTTCTATAACTGACCCTTTCAACGATTGCTTAACATTTGCTCAACTCCCGGAACGATGGAAGTTGTTTGTGCATGAATTATACAACGCCTAGGCAAAAAATTATCAATTTTTTTTTCAAACAAACATTTCAACATTTACTGACATCATCGGTCGTAGAACATGACAAACAGTTTTTTGTAAATAATTGAGAAACTAAGTAAGCTACAGCCTTTTTTATGGTATTTGTGGGAAAACCACTTGTTACAGAAATGTCTAAAATTTAATCAGCAGAATAAGGAGACCGTGATATGTCGAACTATGACGATAAAATTAAATAGTCGCTTTGAAACCGAAATAGTTCAAATAAAAATCAGTAGTTTTTGCACGTTCAGCCTATACCTTACACAGAAAAAATCACAAGCAAATAAACTCCCGTAAATACTAAATGGTATCACACAATTGCATGAAAAACTATTTCAAAGTAAAAAACAATATCATGAACACGATAAGCGAACAACAGATAAGACGGCCGAGACAACCTTCCAACAAATATCTTAAAAGAGAAGGATTTGGAATTTAATCTACAATATGGATAAGTATTTAAAAAATGTAAAATTCACAAGTTTTAAGGTACATCGCCAATCCAGCAAAATAATTCTATACGTCCTTTTTGCATCCGGAGTATAATTTAGAGACGATAAGGAAAATGGATAATTGAGAAAATTAGCTGTGCTCTAATGAGTCAATATGTTTAAAAAATGTGTAAACAGAGTAGAATTTATCATCTGCCTATGCCATATCGGACTCAGTTTACTAACAGTCAATGAATGATTCAAGTTTTGGGTAAGGAGATTCATAAAAGAATCTTGGTGTGTTAGTTTTAATGTTAGCTGTGTGTGTCATCGAGTGTGTGAGATGCGGGAAGTTTTAGACCAGGAAGACAAATTTTTGTTTTTGTGTTTTTATAAAAGAAGTTCATGAAAATGCAAAAGTGTAAATCAGAGCATGGTAATGAAAGACTTGGGGCTAGGCCTCACAGAATAAAGTAATTATAAAATTAGTTGCAAGAAATTTTTTAGACAGATAAAGTTTTATTCAGACAACTTCGCGTTTTTCAAAACACATGTGTTCTCATGGACAAAAGAAAGTTTAACCAAGATTTTAAAAGTTTATCCTGTAAATTTCATTTTTCTTGCAGCGAATATTTAATCGGAAATTCATGTAAAGTTTATCTTCTGTTTCTTCTGTGCTTGCATGTAGGAGAAGAAGGTATATGAATAAAGTCGAGAAAGATGATTAGCTCTTCTGAGTTATTGATAACACAGGCCGACACATTTTGAAGCCAGAGACCAGACCTAATATTTCCGAAGGATTTTGATGCGCGGAATCCGAATCCGAGCTCAAAATTGCTTCTTTGCATCAGGGTTTCAAGATATCCTAACCTAAATGTGCAAAAAACGCGGTTTTTCAGCTGTTTTTGAGGTTATGTAACCGAATTTGAAATTTTTCATTTTAGCGTTTTAACTCATTAACGCTGAGGTATTCAGATTTATACAACGCATTCTTTATTACTGACGATACGATATTTCAATTTAGGGCTTTAAAAAAGAACAAGGGATCCCGCACAAAATACCAACAAAAAAGCGTGCAGTCGTTTGGAAACAAACTTCACACATTGATAAAACAAAAGGAGACGGACTGCGCGGAATGCTACTGCGCACTCTGTGTGCATTTTAATGTTCACATTCGCTGTATGTGCGCGTCGCTCTACGGCGCAAGGAGTCTTCGATCCCTAGCTGGCTCACTGAGCTGGCGACGCTTTTATGACGTGTTATGCGTGGGTGATGAAATTCGTTTTTTGCTAAAAATCTTTCCGTGTTAGAGATCACGTTTGAGTGGCGGGCTAACGGTTAGATGCGTAGGTAATAAAATTCTTTTTGAATTTGAAATCTGTCTAACGGTTACATTCCGTGTTGATCGTGATTTTTGTATACAGTGAGTTTTAGAATTTCCACGTCACTGTTCATTAAAAGAACAAAATGAGTTCAAGAATTTCTTGCGCTAAGAAAGTTAAAACATTTTGTCATGCTTGTGGAAAGTATGAAACGGATAAATACCGTCGAACAATTAATGATTCGATAAAAACGCTACACTTTAACTGTTATGGGGCTTCAATGAAAAGTTTGGACAAACCGTGGGTACCAACCTCAACTTGTCATGCTTGTAGATTAAATTTGTCACATTGGGAAGATGAAAGTACCAAGACCAAGATCAAGATCATGATACTGATTGATACCTTTACTTATGCAAAACAGGAGGTTTTTCTAAAAAGTATTGGAGAAGTATTGGAGAAGATCGTTTACCCTGATATAAAAAGTGTGACACCAGCCAAGATTGGTATTAGAAATCATTGTGAAAACAAAAGTGACCGATCAACTCACGAATCAATGGATACCGACGATCCTAATGCAACTGAAGATTCTTCTTGGGAAGAATCAGATGATGAAAGTCCTATATTTTTTGGCCCAGACGGATTAAAGGATTTTATACGTGACCTTGATCTTCCAAAAGATAAAGCTGAGCTTTGCGCTTCAAGGCTCAAAGAGAGGAAACTATTGTTACCTGGCACAAAATAACTGTTTTGCAGAAATAGAGAAGAAAAGGTTATTAAGTACTTTTCAATGGACAGTGGTATTGTGTATTTTAATATATATCGAAGGACTCATTAATTTATATAAAATTAACTCATATACGCCAGAGAATTGGCGTCTTTTCATATATTCGTCTACAGAAAGTCTGAAAGTAGTACTATTACATAATGGAAATAAGTACGCTACAATTGCAGTAGGTCACTCAACTACACTGAAAGAATCTTATGATACTTTCTAATTACTCCTGATAAATGGCCAGACAGTTTAGAGTGGACAGTTAGTCAGTATAATGTTGTTTATGAAAGTCTTGTTGACAGAAAGAACGTATTATTGTCACTACTTCATATAAAACTAGGGCCAATGAAGCAATTTGTTAAAGCCCTAAACACCGAAGGAGAATTTTTCAATTATATCAGATCTACATTTCTGCATTTAAGTGTTACCAAAGTCAAGGAAGGTATTTTTGTTGGGCCTGATATAAGAAAACTTATCAAAGATGATGACCTTATCGAAACCATGACATCTATTGAAAAGGATGCATGGTTGAGTTTCAAAGAGGTTGTACAGAAATTTGTAGGGAACAATCGAGATCCAAAGTTTAGAAGTATTGTATCTAGTATGTTAAAGAATTTTAAAAGATTAAGTTGTTTAATGAGTATGCAATTACATTTTCTCAAATTTCATTTGGATTATTTTCCAGAAAATGATGGAGTATTCAGCAAAGAAATGGGCGAACGCTTTCATCAGGACTTTCTCCAAAAAGAGCAACATTATCAAGGTCGATGCAATGTAAGAATGATGGCCGACTATTGCTGGTCTTTGCAAAGAAATGATAATGACCCTACTAGTCATAAACGAAAGTCTCTTCAACGACCGTTTTACATGAAGCGCGAACGTTTCCATAAGAAAACAAGCAATTAGTTTCACCTTTATTGGACATACAGTCGTAAGTCTTGAGTTAACTGTCTGGGAAATCGCAAGTTTTGCCTTGACTGGCTGGACGATTTGAAGTATTGCCTTGACTGACTGGGCGTTTCAAAGTCTTTCCTTGACTGGCTGGCCGATACGAAGTCTTGACTTTATTGGCTGGGCAATTCAAAGTCTTTCCTTGATTGGCTGGGCAATCTAAAGTCTTTCCTTGATTGGCTGGGCATTCTAAAGTCCTGCCTTAATTGGCTGGAAAATATTAAGTACTTCCTTGCGTAGCTGGACAATCCAAAGTCTTGCCTTAACTGAATGGGTAATCGTAAGTCTTGCCTTGACTGGCTGGACGATTCAAAGTCTTGCCTTGATTGACTGGGTGATTCAAATTCTTGCCTTGATTGGCTGGGCGATCAATCTTTCCTTGATTGGCTGGGCAATCTAAAGTCTTGCCTTAATTGACTGAATAATATTAAGTACTTCCTTACGTAGCTGGACAATCCCAAGTCTTTCCTTTACTGAATGGACAATCGTGAGTCTTTCCTTGATTGGCTGGGCAAACTAAAGTCTTGTCTCAATTGACTGAAAAATATTAAGTACTTACTTGCTTAGCTGGACAATCCCAAGTCTTGCCTCAACTGGCTGGGCAATCGTAGGTCTTACCTTAATTGGATGGAAAATATTAAGTACTTTCTTGCTTAGCTGGACAATCCCAAGTCCAGCCTTAAGTGGCTGGAAAATATTGAGTCTTGCCTTAGTAATCTAGAAAATCCTAAGTAAATTTACAATATTAAATGAATCATAATAGTAAATTTTTTTTTTAAAGAACTAACTGTTTTCCATATTCGCTCTTCTAGGAGTTATAACGAAAAACTGTGCCAATCGAAAAGGAACCCCCGAAAACACCTCAGAGAACATTTTCAAGGGACAATGGCATACCATTTCGGCGTTAATACGCTAAATCAAAAAAATTTTATTTAAAGATTATCCCACTTGTAGTGTGGAATTCAATTATTTCACGGTATTTAAACGACTAAATTCTCTGCTCCCAGGGTTAGGTGGGTTAACCTGCCTATGATTTGGTAGGGGTGATTTCTGGGTTTAGGTGGATTAGCAGGTAGGTGGGTTAACGCACTTGTGGCATGGAACTTCATTATTCCAAGAAAAATATTCGACTAAACTTATTGTTCCCAGAGTCAGGTGGGTTAGCATGCTTGTGGCTTGTTAGGGGTGGTTTCTACCCCTAGGAAACGACTTCCGTAGGAATGAAAAGACACGGGTTCCATATTTTTTATTGTTTTATCAATGTGCAAAGTTTGGTTACAAACGACTCTACGCTTTTTCGTTGGTATTTTGTGCAGGATCCTTTGTTCTTTTTTAAAGCCCTAAATTGTGGCCGTTATATTGGACCTTCTAGTGGTTTTAACAAAAAACTGACACCGGCAAGGGGAAGATTAGTACTTCCAAATTCCATATTAGCTTTGTCCTAGACATTTTTCTTGTACAGTTACATAACCTCAAAAACAGTTAAAAAACGCGTTTTTTGCACTTTTATGTTAGGATGTCTTGAAATACTGACGTACAGGAGCAATTTTGAGTTCGGATTCGGATTCAGCGCATCAAAATCCTTCGCCAACGTTTGGTCTGCTTTCTGGCTTTTGACTTTTGTCAAATTTCGTCGGCCTGTGTAATAGAAGTGGGTTTAATAGTAGATATGTAAAGCTTAGCAGGATGGAAGTGTTAGTTTGGCTAAGAGACGATAAGAAGAATAGATGGCAGATAAGTATATAAGGGGTTAGGGCTTTCGTTTCCGCATGGAAAAATGAGGGTATATGAACTGACCTAATTTACGTTTCAAATCGTTGAGATGATATGAAATTGTAAAAGATTTTTCGGGCCCTCAAACCCTTAAAAGTGAGAGAGAGAAAGAGAGAGAGAATAATTAATACACATAATATAATAACTAATTTCCTACTTATACTTTCTGTTGCAGAAGAAGCTACAAGTTCACCGGAGAAGCAGCCGATCATTTCCTACCTTGTTAATCTTCGACATTACGAAGGTTATCGAGGTTTGGTTATGAACTTACCAGAACGCCATTTTCTAGTAGCAGTAGAGGGTCAATGGATCATTGGAGCAGTTTTAGAATATGCACTTTTGCATCCATTCCTGGCTCTCATAGATGGTCAATATAAAAGAGTTAAGGTTAACAAAAATACCCTAAAAAATGTAGCAATACCGAAGAGTTCTGTTTTGAATAGACGGTACCTCCAACAGTACTGGTACGAATCAAAAAACCTGTTTTATGCCGAGCCACTCCATATACACATTGGAATTCATCGGATTCTTCGCGATTCTGCTCGTTCTTCAAATTTGAGATTGCATTAAAAGGGAAACATTTTTGTCCAACCTAAATCATACCAATAAGTTCTTTGAATAAATAGAGGATTTTATGTTACTTTTATATTTTGTAACTCTGCACTTGTTTGTTATTCCGTATACCTCTATTGATACATTATGCACACGCTTTGATGTACACTGTGAGAAATTTCTGTTGTGATTTTACAATAAATGTAATGGACGTTTATTACCATAACTTGAAGTGATTTCACAATACATGAAATTGTACCTTCTCCATACAGTATTGTAAAATTACAACAAATGTATTTTAATTGCACAGCATCTAAAAAAATATTCATTGCAATACATGTATGTTAAAATAACATTACATCTTTTTTAATATAATATTCAATGTATTGTGAATTACATTACACTATATACTTCCTTCAAAAACAATATGAAAAATTGAAATTTAGAGAAATATGCTTTTTATCTAAAAGTAAAAAGAGAAGTTGGTATTTTCGCAGTAACATTTAGAATGTCTTGATTTTTATTTTTATACTGAGAAAACAACATCTGGATCAGAAACTTAAAGTTTGAAAACAGCAATCGACAATTTTCAGGAAAAATGCTGTCAATATTTGTAGCATAACCTACCAAAGGAACATGTAATCTTTTCGTGAACTGACTACAATAAGTATACCAAGTATACGCATAACATAGATTTGATTATATACATTAAGTTTAATATCAACATATATAAACTTACCTTTTGTCTCACTTTTAATTAAATTAATTTTACTGATATTGCATAAAGTACGAAGTACTTAATTGCACCATATGATGATATGGTCTTAAAAAAATAATAGTAGACAAAATAATTGTTTGGAAAGTTTCAAAAAACGGAAAAAATTGTAATAAAGAAGACAATTTGATTTTACATTACCGATTTACTCCGGCGATTCAATTTGTTAAAAGATAAATATAATTTTTTCGGTATTCTCATTTACATGGTATGGTCTATGTCTACCGGGGGTACAGTTTTATTTACGGGTGGAAAGTTTCATGTAGCCGGCGTAAAATATTATGTAGGCCCGACGGCGGAATACGCATGTGCGAACGTCGCTAACGGCGGACTGGCGTGAACCCTCAGGCTGGGCGCCCACCTTCGCCCCTGTTGGTTTGGCGCCCATGAGGGCACTTGGACGTCCCTAGACAGCTTTGTGTACGAATATATTTGTATCAACAATGATACAGAAAATCAATTAGTCAAAACGAAAATTATTCTCATCGGGCATTCAAAAACGCGCGTGTGTGTACGCGTGTAGATTTTCTATTGGTCGCAGTGAGATATGATCGAAAGTACTACTTTTTCCTCTGTTTCCTATACTGCTGAATCAGCTGATTATTAATTGATAAAGCATATTAGATAGCTCAATAATCATTCATAGGTTAATCATCTTCATATGAATAATTTTGAATAAACTTTATATTTTAATAATGAATAAAAATGAATAAAATTCAATACATTTTTATAAATAAATCCAATCCAATCCAAATGCAATCAAATTATATTACTTTTCAATAACTTTACTCACATTATAGAAAATAATTGTCGGAATGAGAATCAATTACATTTTACGTCATTTAAACCAATCTATTTCTATAGCTTTAAATAATTTTGTATTATCAATTAAATTGAATAGATTTTTCACCAATTATATTGAAACAATTTTTATCACTTTTCAATAATCGCAATTGCGTTATTAATAACAATTAAAAAACCTTAATTATATTTTGTGCCACTTCATGCCCGTTTCACATGCATGCAATGGAACGTTTTCAAAGGGGGTCGACAAAACAAAAATATTTAGGGGTATCTGGGAATCCATAAGTTCCAAATTTTTTATAAATCTCAATTTTTCCGTCAAAATCCATTTTCAGTCACTCACAGCTTTCGGATTAGCAGAAAAAGCAGGCCAAAATAAAAAAAGTTTCTTGTTCCGTAAAACTCAATACGGTATTATATAGGCAATTAATCTCCGCTTTAAATGGCTGAAGGATTGCGCCCTATCTTACGTACATGGGCTGTTATTCCTATTGAAATACAAATTCAACGAGGTGTCACTTAAAACATTAAAAATGTTGCTGCTTCTAACTACTACTTTTATTCTAAGCACGTATACAAGATAGGTGTACGCGAATTGTGATTCGGCGCTGTGGGAGCCAAAACTCGTTTTGTTTTTGACCATTTTGACCTCAAATTCAAATTCCTTGACCCCGAAAGCATAAGCGTACTGAATTTCAAGAAATTTTGCTCAGTATTTAAATTTTGGCTAACTTTCGGGTATTTCCGACCACTGTGCCAGTGTACCATTGTCCGTACATTCACAGTAAAGAGCGAGCCTGACCATAATTGGATAAGATCACTGACTGAGTGGCGAATCAGTAGGTTCCGACTGTCGTGGCACAGCGTTGTCGAGCACTGTCTGCCATACGTCAGACTAATTCCAGCTGTTACTACTGATGTCACATGATACGACAGCAGAGAGTAAGTGATTCCGCACTGTTATAGTCAGTCGCCGGTGTTTCTCCAGCGTCCGCACTATAGTACCCCAGTAACCAGTGGGCGTTCCAACTACAATATCAAACTTTGTAGATTTCCCTTCTCACGGGATTTTTTCCCACATATAATGAACCTCACTTAATATTACAGTTGTGTTAAATTTCTCTCTGATTTTGTTACAATGATCGACAGGGTAACACACAACAACTTCTTCCAGTTCGATCATTCTTCGGAGAGATCATTTATAACGGCTGCGCAACTGGCGCAGGTACGCCGCACCAGTCTCCCAACAAAGTTTATTTGATCTCACAGAAGGGGGGCGATAGTTGAAGTGGGGCCCCCTTATCCTCACCTTTTTTCAAATACAACTTTAGATTTATTTCATGTTTCGAAAATTTGGCAAAAAACGATTTTGATAATAATAAATACCAAACGGTTTCGCTACAGGACCTTCAATATGGAAAGAAGGAAAAGCGGATATTACGCTTTTAAATCAGGAAAATCAATTAATCATTTTGAGCCAACATCGTATCTATGTAAAAAGACATAATACTCTAGTAAGCAGTACCATAGGCGGTACGACCATAGTAATTCTCAGATTTTCTACTACATGTATTCAGGAAAAGTTTACCTACTATTGGTTCCAATTCTAGGTTCGGCCATGAGCCGAAGAAAAGGAAGACCAAACATAGCGGAAATCGATTTTTTTACAAGGTACTAGGAATACCTGACGTTTAAACAGTAACAAAAATTGTGTATTTTCAAAATGGCGTCTTAATGGCAAAATTTTTGTGAAAACATTCATGAATTTTTTTACAATAAACGATGCGCTTTTCGGAAAAATCATCAAGAATAAAAAGTTCTTGTAATCAGCCAAGGAATACGTCTGAATTTTTTTGAAGCGTTTTGAGCAAAATTTTGGATTTTGCATATGAACCATTTTTGCAAAATCCAAAATTTTGCTCAAAATGTTTCGAAAAAATTAAGGCGTATTCCTTGGCTGATTACAAGAACTTTTTATTCTTGACAAATTTTCCGAAAAGCGCATAGTTTTTCAATAAAAAATTTGCAACGACTCCGTAACCTTTATTGCACTCTGACATCAAACCACACCTTCACCGCATTGTCATCCTGGGAATTTTCGAGTACACCCAGCTAAAAAAAATGCCAAAGCGTAAAGCCTCAAAAATTGCAACAGATTCCGAATGGGAATGGGATTCGATGAAAATGTTGAACGTATCATCATACCTAATCCAGATTATTCTGGCTCTGATGGAGATGATTCATCAGATGACGAGAATTCGAGATCGGAATTTCCCAGACCGAATGTATCATATAGATCTGTTTTCGATAACTACACAGCATCTCAAAAACAATTGGAACCAAATCACTTTTTTTCATGGATTAACGAAGAAAAAGTTTGCCCTGGAAATTTCTGTAAAGAAATCAGCAGGAAATATTTATCGCAATCAATACTAGGTGATATCGAAACTCACAGATACGAATCACGAACAAGAGCATTATGTAATAATGAACAATGTCGCCAGAGGACTACTAGATTTTGCATTGATTGTAACATGTATTGCTGCTTACATTGTTTCTCAAAATTACATTCTGAAAGAGCAGGATCAAAATGATTTCAAAGGATTGAAATCTGAAATGAAAAAAATTCTCCATAAAAAAAAATAAAAAAATGTAAAAAAAATATATAAAATCCCTTAAAAAAAAGAGACTATCGATATTCGTCGACCTCCACGTTGGTGATAGTTGGGCAACGTAAACTTTGTTTGCGGCAAACGCACGATAGATATTCGTGAATCATTTTACTCTTACACGATGCTTAGAACTATGAAAATTTTTTTATTGAAAAACTATGCGCATGGTTTATTGTAAAAAAATTCATGAATGTTTTCACAAAAATTTTGGCATTAAGACGCCATTTTGAAAATACTAAAACGAAAAATCGATCTTTGAACCATGGATTCTCAAAGTTTAGACATTTATTCCACCGGTTAGTGAGATTCCAGGTTAATTACAGACTCGAAAAACTTTGGAAAATGGTTCACAAAAAAAATAGACACGAAAAATCACGTTTTTTTTTTTGTTTAAACTGCATTTTGGGATAATAAGAAATTTTTTTGAGGAATTTCATTGGCACCGTCGGAAAGAAAAGATCTTAAGCAATAAAAATATATGTGTCTCAATTTTTTCTAGTGTCGAATAGTCTTAGTTATTGGCCGTTCAAAAGCAGTGTACCGGTAGTGGCGTTTTGGCCGTTTAAGGGTTAAACCGTTTATTTGCCGATAAGAAAAAATACTTTTCGCTTAGTTTTTGGTCTCCGGAAACATATATTAAGATCATTAAAATCGGTGGGGGCACCTGGTGTACTATCCTTGTTAGATAGTACATCGCACCTTAATGAAGCTTATTTTTAAGATTCAATTAGCCTGGCACTTCTGGGACAGGGTTCTGTTCCTAGCTAAATGTCTGTAAAACAGTAGACTGTCATCTCTTGCCAGACGATAATGTTTCGTGTTCGTGCTATTAATTCACCAGTAATTATATAATTTTTGGAAAGAAAATGCTTATCGCTGGGTTGAATTTATCAGTTTCCTATAAATTTTTAAAATAATTTCTATTCTGTAAACTAATGTATGCATCTACTGACACAAAAATTTTCATTTTCATTGAGGATCAGTCCCCTGTCAAACTCACCTAATGTTTTACCTAATATTTGCTGCGCGTTCGCAAGTTTTTTTTGTGAAGCAGCTCCTGGAAATTTTAAATACCGCGAGCAATTTGTAAGTAAATAATAGACAAATTTGGATAAAATGAATTAAATAATATAATTATTTAATTAAACTAATTTTAAAGGTTTCAAATTTATATTATAGCAGAGATACTTGTTGTTTTCAGTGGATTATTTTTTATGTTTTGTACGTCTTTCGAATGGAAAGATTTTTGTTACAGGTTTTATTTTCAATCCAGCTCCGAATGCGGAAATAAGAACCGAAAGAGCGTGATTAAAGTTTATTTCAAAAATCAATTGAGTAAAGGGTTTGATTAGGACGATAAAACATAGCGTGATAAATCTTGTTCGGAAGGATTAAATGAATAAAGAGAAGATTGTTAATAACTAGTTTGAACTAGAATTTCATTATATTTTTAAAGTGACTAGAATTTTAAAAGGAAACCGCGAATTGCATTACTATGAATTATTTGACATTGTTGATACTGAAGCATGAAATGCGATTTTAACCTAAATTAGTGAAACGTGCTTAATGGCATTTTTTCATAAAGTAACTTGGCTTGCGTTTGCGTGACCATTTAACAAAAACATTAGATCATGCTCTAGCTCGGTTAGGGGTACGAATTTGAATTTTGATTGGTTTGATGCATGGAAATTAATGCGAGTGGGACTTCGGTGGGGATGTATGGATCGATGCGCGATCCAGCAGCCCGCAAACTTCATCATTTTTACAAGAGCAGGTTTTTACTGACTCGCAGCGCGGAATCTGTGTTTGTTCGTTCCGAATTTACGTCGAAGTGGACTTAGTATTTATTCTTTGTCAAATTGATCATTGAGAATATATATGATACCTGAAATTTTAACTTTGTGTTTAATTGACTTTTACCAACGCCGTTTATTACCTTAATTTACTTTTAGATTATAATTATAGTAATAGTAATAGGACTTATAGAATTGGTTTCATCGTTAGTTTTCGTTAAGTCGGAGAATGGACGAGGAGGGTTTTACCCTTGTGGTGGAATGAACTCACCCATTAATAACAATATAAATTTGAAAATTGATAATTGTCGCGCCAAAATTATCTCAAACAGTTATTGGATGCTCTCGATCGTGTGTAATTTTTCTCATTTTTAGACAATTGTGGGTCCGGATGCAATAAGGGCACATAAAATTTTTTCGTGCGAAAACGAAGTGCCCTGGAGGCTTTAGAAAAAATTTTCGAATTTTAATTTTCAAAAGATATATATGGATGTAAAATTTGATTGCGCATCTTTTTTTCTTAAGACAAAAAGTTG
>NC_046657.1:76851428-76852496 GCF_010883055.1 Belonocnema kinseyi | reverse complement strand
ATCACATCTGGCAGGAATTTTATCGCCAAGGTTCGAAAGTTCGCGCGCGAACTCCGGACCCGTTATCACACACTTAACAAGTCAAAGCTGCTGACCATCAGGAAGCATATTGTTGAGAGAATACGCATACTATTTGACGCTAAGAGAAGTCTAGAGCGGAGGGAGAGATGGGTCAGAGAAAATCAACAGTTTCTCTCTGACCCATCTCGACTCTCCCAAGACCCTCCAGATACTGTCGAACACCCACCCAAACCAGAGGAGGTCGAAGTATTTTGGAGAGAAGTCCACGAAGTTCAGCATAGACTGGACGAAGACTCAGAAAATATAAATAGCTTCAAGAACTTATGTGTTGCCCTCATAACACCTGATAAAGAATGCCCACCCATCACTACCGAGGAGGTGAAGAGAGTATTAAGAGGAATGAAGAACTATTCCGCACCGGGACCAGATTGTATCAAAACCTTCTGGTGGAAGAAGTTTTCTTCAACCCATCAG
This sequence comes from Belonocnema kinseyi, assembly GCF_010883055.1. NCBI lineage: Eukaryota > Metazoa > Arthropoda > Insecta > Hymenoptera > Cynipidae > Belonocnema > Belonocnema kinseyi. The sequence goes on along the minus strand of NC_046657.1, from coordinate 76,852,001 downwards.
CATTTGGCCCGTATTTTCACCTCATATTTAAAGTCGGAAGAGCCGATTTCAGAGTAGTTGGTGGAAGGGCGCTCAATACTCCTGCCGAAAATAGGCAACTTAGTTGATCCGAAGAACTACACGCCAATAACTTGTCTGAACACGCTTTATAAGATATTCACAGCTATCCTAAATGATAGGATTGTTCGGGCAATTGAACCTGTGTGGCAAGAAATGTATGAACAACGAGGCTCAAAGAAAGGCGTAGCCGGATGTCGGGAGAACCTGCTCATCGATAGATGTGTCTGCAAAGATGCAGCATTCTACCAGCGTGACCTATCGATGGCCTGGATTGATTATCGGAAAGCTTTCGATTCTACATCCCATAGAAGGTTCATCCGCAAATAGTTGGGTGCATAGAGAGATTGATGCCGCTTTGGAAAACCAGATTTACTATCTCATCTGGAATGATATTTGGGTTAGACAAATGCACCAAGGTTTATTTGAAGCGAGGAAAACTTAATGGCATCCCCGAAGATCCTGAGCTCGTTGATAGAAGCGCCATACGACACCTTTGCGCTGGAGAGACTTATA
>NC_046657.1:76849635-76851328 GCF_010883055.1 Belonocnema kinseyi | reverse complement strand
GAAAATTAAAATTCGAAAATTTTTTCTAAAGCCTCCAGGGGACTTCGTTTTCGCACGAAAAAATTTTATGTGCCCTTATTGCATCCGGACCCACAATTAACTTTTTTGGTTCTGGTCATCGAATTTACGGTTCGCGATAACCTTCATCAATTCCACAACCGAGTGGAAGTTATATATTATCATTATTCTCACGATGCATTTAGGTGGTTTTTCCTTTGTGTTTTTAATTACTTTGATCCATGGATATAGTAATTGAATGACATTGTAATCCCTTATCGCAGTTTCAATAACACTAAATTTCCTATCGCAGCTATTATAGCTGAGGCCCAAGAGAAAGTACTTTTGCTATATTAAATCGATTTTCATGTTCGCTAAACAATGTTTTAACTACAATGTCAGTTTTATATTTCGCTTCAGCCCGCCAAAGGAATCGCAATATAAAATAACGTGAGTGATTGTATCTAAAAGGTGGTTTCGTACGTGCTTTGTAACCTCGTTTGTAACACACGATCCTATTTTACGACCACCTCGTGGCGCAAAATTTTCTCACCAAACATACATGCAATCTGGAAAGATATAATTTTTGTAAATTGCATATTATAGATATTATAAATTAAATATCTTACTTTAAATGTATTAACTGCATATCTTACCAATTTCCATTAAGATTTTCCATTCTGAACTTGTTCTTTGAATTGTTCTTGTATTTTTATCGCAAGTTCGTGATTCCCTTGTCTGCTTTTTTTAATATCATCTCTCTCTTCGTGAAATAGTCGTGATTCACTCAAACAATCATGGAAATAGTCACAATTGTCACAAGTATTAGAATGACGTATTTTGAAGGTCAAATTGAAATCTTTACTACAAGTTTGTTAAAAATGGCATCAGTATTCTTCCTGAATTTTCGAAATATTAGTTAATCCTTCATGAAATAGTTTATTTTCAACCAAGAAAGATGACTTTTGTTTCCACAAGACAAATTTTGAACAAAAGAATAAAGTTTTTAGGCTAAAAATTCGAATATTTAAGAAAAAGTGTAATTTTAAATCGAAAAAACGAATTTTTAACAAAAAAATCATTCTGAACCAAGAAATATTAATATTTAAGAAGATAGTTAATTTCTCAAACAAGAAGTTCAATAATCAACAAACAAGTATAAGTTTTTACCAAAAAAGATAATTTTTCAACAAAGTATATCAATTTTCTAACAAATAGTTGGATTTTCAACCAAAAAGTTGAATTTTCAAGAAACAAGATTAATTTACGTCCCAAAAAATGACATTTCTACCAAATGCATCAATTTTCTGCACATTTTCTGCACATTTTTGCATGGATCTTTGAAGATCAAACATCAAACCATAGACAACTAACTGAAATTCAGTGATTGTGAATTTTCTTTAGTTAAAGCTCCTTGGCTTCAATAAATGCAATGTCATTACGTGTCTCGTGGCGGAAACAATGTTAAAAGCAAATTTTCAGATCTAATTAAAAAACTTATTAAATATTTTATTGTAGCTTGTCCCGTGACCTTTGGGTGGACGGAGCGACTGAATCACGGCTTGCTAGACTACTACGATGCGAGTGTGGCCCATGAACGGGGTTACATGGCACGGCTGCATGCTCTGTGGTGCGAGAAACACCCGGAGCCATCGCACTTTTCGCAGCAACGTCTGCGAAACCATGCTGAACTACT
>NC_046657.1:76844322-76849535 GCF_010883055.1 Belonocnema kinseyi | reverse complement strand
CCATCCGTATACTAACTCAACCATTAGGGAAAGTGGGGATAGGTGGATCAGATTTTGTCTTTCTTGTCATATTTTCTACAAAAATATAAAGTAATAATTTTTTTCCATGAATGTGAAAGTTATACTATTCTTTTATAATTTCCAAAATCATTTACAGTGAAATATATAGTATTCATTCATCATTGTTATTAATCGCTAACTTTTTAGTGTCATTTGACACAAGTATCCCCACTCGTGGGGATGCTTAGATCCACCTGTGGGGATAGTTGAATCACTCTGAAAAGTGTGCAGTTTTTTGGACAATTTACCTGAATTCGCACAATAAAATGAACTAGAAGCTATTTATGAAAATAAATAATTTTTTTATGTAAAAAAGCATTCTTCACTTAGGGATACATATATAAGTATGTAAAAACAGTAAAAGCACTTTACCAGGCAATTGGCTTAGTCGGTGGCTGGTGAGAAATCACCAGGTAAAAGGACCGGAGATAAATTTTCCAAGAAATATATAATAATTATTATTATGATAAAATTAACCATAATTATAATAATATCAGTGAAAACGATAAAAATAACAATAAAAAATATGATATTAACAATAATAAGAAGATAATAATAATCATAATATTATTTATAACAATTACAATATTTATAACCATAATAATATCACTAACAATATTAACAACAAAATCAAACGCTTTTCCGCTGAGTGACTTTTCGGTCGTTCAGGCCCATCTCTTCCTTTCGCGCACTTCCCGCAATACGCGCAGATGACCCACTTCAGACTTCTGCGAAATCGTCGTTAAGATTAGTTTTACCCTCGTACCCTGCGTATAAAATTTTACTTAAATATATTCAAAGTTAACTGCTGATCCACGTATCCCCACAAAAATTATCCATCTATCCCTACAGAACATTAGTTAATAGTAATGACTCTGATAATAAAAGGGTAAAACAGAACCTTAAACGTTTCGCACAAATTAATAGTAATATGAATGTACTTACGTCAAGTATACTGTTTATGTATACAGGCACGAAGAAAAAGAACAATACACTAATTCTGAAAAAGTAGCAAGTTACAAATCAACCGATTTCAATCGCAAAATATTTCCATCGTACATAACAACAACAGCAAACGTTGCAGGTTTCTACTTCCTTGGGTGCCCATGACTTAATTTCGCATCCACATACTCTACATAAATTCTCCTCTTCATCTATCCAATATCTGCATGCTGTCACTCCTTCTCCCATTCTAAACCGTACAAACATCCTCCATTTTTTTCCTTTTCAATTTTTTGCAGATGTTCTGGTTCCGTCAACCTTTTGACCATCATATACCATTTATTGTACCTCGAATCTATCATCTTTTTCCATCTCTCTTCTCCTTGTTTAACTAATAGCTCTTACCAGTCCCGTCGTCCACTCTTCCGTCCAACCTTCCCCTTTCCAGACCTTGTTGCAGATCTTCCACATCCCATCCCTAATCCCTTCTCCGACATACTTTATCGCTTCGTTCTCCATCCCATCTTCTCCCATCGCCTTGTTTCTTTTTAGCCTAATTATTGCCTATTCCATTTATTCCCTAGTTATCTCGTTCCCTTACTCCATTTTTTCTTGGACTATCCTACACTTTTCACCTTTGATCTTATTTTGCTTTCCCCCTAATAGAGCCTTTAAATAATCCGTGCATTCCTCCATTTCTATTTTTTCTTTAACCCCCTCCCTTCCCCCTCTATCCCTATTCATCACATCCCACACCCTACCTTCTTTGATCGCTTTTTCTACTTCTGCTTTATATTCTTCCTTTCCCCTTTATCTTTTTCTTTCCAGCATCCTCTCGTGATCTTTTTTCCTCCTGTTATACTCCTTCTCCATTTCCCCTTTTCTCTATTTGCTTACACGATCTTTCATTCTCTCTTTACCTTCCGAGCATTCCTCGTCCCACCAGTCTCTCTTTCCCCCTACTCTTTCTTTATTAGTAATAAGATAATCATTTACCTTCTCAATCGACCCGTTCAACCTTTCAAGTAACGAGTCTATTCCCTCCTCTTTTTCATACCGAACCTTTTCCTTTACCATCTTTTATTTAAACCCTTTCATTTTCAACCCCCACCCCCAGACTCTCATTTTCGTGTTTCTTTCGCATCCTATTTCCTTTCTCTCTCTTCTGCGCTTACTGACGTCTCCTTTTAGTGTAGATATGACCGGAAAGTGATCGGCCCCTATCTCATTCCCTACCTTCATACCCCCTATCATATGCCGCATTCTTTCTTCAGCCAAGATGTAGTCTGTTACTGTTGCTCCCTTTCCTATGAATGTGATCTCCCCTTTCTCATCTCCTTTCATACTGCCATTGCATATAAACCATCCTGTTTCTCCTATCATGTCTAGTGACTTTCTCTCCTCCCTGTCCGTCTCTCCATGTTTGGAGTTTCTTATATATGCCTCATTTCCTTCATCCCATAACCCTCTTTCTTGTTCTCCAGTCCATTCATTTATGTTCCCTTCTATTAAAACCAATTCTTACTTCCTTTCCTCCATCCACCTCCTTATTACCCTATAGCCTTCCACTTCCCCTCTTCTTCTGTATACACAAACCACCACAATTTCTGCTTTCTCAATTATAATTCTTCTCACCATTGCTCCATCCTTTTCCTCCATGTCCTCATCTTTTCTCTCTTTTACTGATCATTCTTTTTTCACTACTGACACCATGTCGCTCATATTTATCCCTTTAATGTGTTCTTTTCTTGCTTCTTGCATTTTTCACACATAACTTTTCGGTAACCGCTTTTTTATCCTCTTCCAGTCCTTCTTATCTGCCCAAGTTTCACTCATCATTATCATATCCCACTTCTGTAACTCCTCGCAAAACCCTTTATTCTTGTTCTTCAAACCTGACACATTCCAGAAAGCTATTTTCACGTTTCTCTCTTCCCTTCACTCTCCTTTCCTCTCCACTTTGTTTCCTCTTTGCCGTCTGAAAAACCTTCTCATGTATTTCCAGACTCTTTTTCGTCTCCCTTCCCCCTACCTTTCTCAAGACTTTTTCCCTTTTTCCTCAAATATTCTACTTCTTCTTCCCAGCACCATTCGTCCTCATTTATCCCTAACCTGTCTCTCCCTATCCACACAATATGGCCCTTTTTCCTCTGTACCCAAGCCCTCTGCTCTATTTGCCATCTCCTTTTCCCCTCCCTCCATGTCCAATCTTCTTCAGTTCTTTCCCTTCTTCCTCTCAATAATTTTTCCCCTCCATTATTTTCTTTTTCTCCTCCTCATTCCCCACTTTCACTAGAAACATTCCTTCCTTTCCTTCCTCGTCCCTCCTATTTTCTTAAATCCTTCTACCCTGACCTGCACTCTAATGTCTTGTAAAAGATTTTTAATTTCCGCTTTTTCCCTTTTACTCTCCACTTTCAATTCCTTAAGGGCATGCTCTGCGCGAATTATGCAACTAAACCAGGCCCCACTTATAATTATTTTGTCCACATGATAAAAATAAACTTAAAAGAAATAGGAAATAATGTGGGAAATGGTAAATCAATGTAGAACGATAGTGTGTGACCATGCACGGAGTTGAGAGAAGATAAAAATTCTATAAAATAATAACATAATATTATAACATCGAGAGTGATCAAACGATGCTCTGCTCATGCAATCTTTTCATGGTCAGTTATTTACTACGAGGACCAGTGCTCAGTAAAGAAAACAAGTTTGTCAGCTTGTCATCTTTCAGTGCAGGATGAAGTCAACTCGAGACCCTGAGGAACAACTTTGTTAGGGCCCCTGGTAATAAATCGAGTAAAGAGAAGGATTATAATATTTCACAAAAATGAAAAACTACCATTTTTGTTTCAATTAAAAAAAAAATTAAATCTAACCTGAACATTTTTCGATTACAGTATAACAGACAAAAAAATAAAAAATTGTGCGATTCTTGTACAGAAGTCACACATACTTTTTTTTTTTGTAATTTTAAACACTTTGGGAACCAATATGCATGGAAGCAATATTGCAGATAAGAATATTCTTATCAGGTGACATGGCGTTAATTTAGTCTCAATTTACTTATTATCTAATACTTTTTCAATCAAAATTATGAAAATATTATGATTGACTAAAATAGCTTTGTCACGTGATATACAGCCCTTTACAGTGCAGCACTTGTTACTTACACCGCGCGTACAGATTTTTGGTAGCTTTTAGTAAAAACTGCTGCTGTGTCAGTAGTCTGACAGTACTGCTATAATCTTATTTTTATTATTACGCATTACTGTGTCAACTCATACACATGCAAAAATGTATGGTTGATGAGAATATTCTTAAACACAGGAGATCGACAGACATCCGTTTGGCTCAATCCCAAGATCTCATTACCTACAGCCAATGTCCTAAAAAAAATTTTTGATTATCGACCAAAAAGGATAAATTTTTAACAAAGTTATTGAATTTTCAGACAAATGACAAAATGTATAGCTAACTATATATTCCTAAGGAAGCAACTACGGGGAAAAAGATAAATATAAATGCAAGGAAAATAAATTACTAGAAAGAATATTATATCATTTTTCCGTATTCAATTTATCATTTCACTTGACAACATTTTTCGCTGACCAGTATATCATTTAATAAAGATTTATTCAGGCTTGCTAAAGCATCCCAATTTATAAAGTTTTATATGTATAAAACTAACCATACACCCAGAAGATTAGTAATTTCAATGCGAAAAAAATTTGTTTCTAAATACATTTTAAACACTTTTCACTCAATTTTTCAAATCCAAAATATGAATTTGAAACCTATAAGCAATACGTTTTTAATTAAAATTATGAGTCTTTAACCAAACTATGAATTGTTAACCAAATAGTTAGTTGAATTTCAACCCAAAAGATTAATTTTCTACCAAAAAAGACTCGTTTTCAACAAAGCACATAAATTTTCATCTGAAAATATTAATTCTTAACAAAAATTATAATGGTTAAAATGTTAGAAAAATAAATTTTTAAACACGAAAAAGACGAATTTTTAATAAAATATTTTGTTTTTCCACAAAAAAATTATTCTTCAACCAAAAATTAAAGAATTCAATTTTTAGTCAAAAGATAATTAAATTTACATACCAAAACTAGAATAGTTCAACTTGTACGTAGAAAAGTAAGTTCTATACAAAAAAAAAGAGTTTTCAACTAAAGTAATTAGTTTTGAACTAA
>NC_046657.1:76843063-76844222 GCF_010883055.1 Belonocnema kinseyi | reverse complement strand
CATGAAAGAGGGAGCTCTTCTTAATATTTTGACACCAAAATCATGTCGATACACCTTACCGACTGCGAGTAAAGCCACCCACGCTTTAACTTGACAGACTGCTTGCGATTGGCTAAGAAAAGTATTTGTAAAATTCCGGTTTATATTTGATCCACCCTCGTAATATATAATAATTATAATATAAAGTCGCGGTCTCGTGACAATTTGAACAGGGAATTTTTAGAAAAGAATTAAGATTTCGGATTTAAACGGGGAATTTTCAATTGTAACCACTTATGACCTTGAATTAGAATTTAAAACTGCTTAAAACGGTATAATTTTAAACATTTGTAAATCCATTGATTGATTCTTTAATGTCAAACATTAAAAATGATAACGTGGATTTATATTTTTGGGACTGAATCTGAATCTTTGAACTCTATAATTTATAAATGTGTAACATTCTTAAAGCGGCAACATAACTGAATTTAATTTTAAATTGTTCAGTTGAAAAGTGTTGGCAGCTTTCATTTTATAAGTGTGAATTTTTTAGCATTTTAATACAAAATTGTTGAGTGAAACAAATTTTAACTAGAATTTTCAAACTTTCAAATTCAAGAGTTTCACTTTGACTGCTTTCATTTGCAAATCAGTTTTTATTACTCAGAATTGAATAATTTTTTTAGGAGTCGCAATCGATCGAAATGGTTATCCTGGGATGAATTTCATGGACTACATTATGTGATACGAGTCCGATCCGGATGTGAAGTTGATTGTATTATTGGGAGAAGTTGGAGGGGCAGTAAATATGAAGTTTGTGAAGCTCTGAAGGCAAAGCTGGATCGTTCGCAAAGAGCAATAAGGAGACTGCCCTTTGCTAAAAACACCACTGTCAAAGAAGCCGGCGGTTATGTACGTGAAAGTTTTGATAATCTGAGAGACCTTATTTAGAGCGTTTATTAGGACCATTGTATTACAGATAGGCTAGGGTAAGATTGATTATTATTGCACAGACCTCAGATTCACTAAACTGTTGAAAAAATTTCACACTTTTTTTACCAGGTGTATACATATGAATCCGGTATTTTTTCAAGAAAAAAACACATTTATTTCAAGTGAATGATAACAAATATTTTATTCAAAGTATGCGCCCTCGCTGGCTACACATTTTGTCCACCTC
>NC_046657.1:76838983-76842963 GCF_010883055.1 Belonocnema kinseyi | reverse complement strand
TCAATTAACCGCTAACCTGTCCTAAATCCGTCCAAAATTAAGAATGTCTAGTTTTTAGATTTAAAAATTAAAACTATTAATTTTGAAAATCTTAGTCATTAAAAAAAATGGAAACTTTCCATTGAAATTTTACAAACTACATAGTTTCAACTTAAACAGAACTTCATAATAATTTATTTGGAATTAAAGCCTTTTACTAAATTAAAAATATTGTTTCAGTCTAGAATATTTAATTTTCAATCCATTCAATTTCAAATTTTTTTATTATAACAAAAAATAATTATCTAATATTTAGCAATATTTGACTTTTTATTTATGACGAATGAATTAAAACCAATTATTGGAAATCAAACAATTTGAAATTGAACTGTTTGAGAAACAAAGCCTTGAATCGTTGAAATTTTGAAGAGCATTTGAATTTTACACGTTTCAATTTTGTTTGTTATTTTATTTAATGTTTAATTTTGAAGTGAAATTGTTGATTTTTAGTGCTTAAATAGCAATTGAACACTTATTATTATTAAAAAAAATTGAGTAATTTTAAGAGGTATTTAGAAGTTTTGAAGAGATTAAAGTTAATTAAAAAGTTGAAATCATTTCTCATAATTCGAACGAAGTTTGTACAGAGAAGATTCTGCTATTCGTACCAATTTCGGTGCAAATAGCCACATCATAATTTAAGACAAATTGTAGATTTTTGTAGATTTATAAAAAAATTAGAAACTTTTTAAGAATCGTGAAAGGCTTCAAAAGATGAATACATTTTCGTAAGATTGCTAGAAAAATTGTAAACAATTTTTCATCACGGAATGTCATTTCAAAAAATTGTTCAAAAAAATTTTAAAAGATTTCCAAAATGTTTAAAAATAAATTTGAAAGATTTTAAGAAATTTTTTTTTCCAATTTCCGGGAATTTCTTGAAATTGTAGAAAAAACTCTGTTCATTTCAAAAATATATTTAGAAGTTCTTAACAATTTTTAAAAACAATTATAACGTGGAATAAATTTAAAACAACTGATAGATTTGCCAATATTTCAAAATAAAATTTTGAAGCTTCACAAGGATAAATTTTAAAGTTCACTGATTCTGTATTATAGAAGATTTAAAATTATAATGTGGATTTATAGCTTAAGAACAAAATCTGAATCTTTCAAATGATTCATTTTAAAAATTTTAAAATTCTTGCAGTTTACCTGCATGTTGAATTTAAATGTGTTAGTACCTTTCATTTTTTACGTATACATTTTTGAACAATGCAATACAAAATTTTTGAATTAAAAAATTTAATCTTTAATTTCAAAAGGTTAAAATTCAAGAGTTCCATTTTAAGTGCTTTAATTTGTAGATTATTTTTTAGTGCCGAAATGAAAAAAATTAACCTCAAAAGTTGAATTTTTTCATTTTATTGAGCGTGAAAACTGTTTACGAGCCGAAAAAAAACCGGGAAGTGATCGGGAATTTTTTTCCAGTTGAAGATTCGTAATTTTAGCTGGAAATGCAACTGCTTGGTTGGAAATTAATTTATAAAGTGAAAATTCAGCTGTCATATTTTAAGTTGAAAAACTGATCTTTGGTAGTTCAAAATTACACAATTTGACTTAATCTCCTTGTTCAAAAATTCCTCTTTTCGTTCGCAAATTCAAGTATTCTGTCTAAATATTTATCATTCGAGTGCAAAAAAACCTCTTTTGCCGAAACTTGAACAATTTTGTTGTAATTTTTTTTCTTTTTTTATTAAATTTTTTTTTAACTGAGAAGGTAACTATTATTCTAGTTAAATATTCCATCATTTTAATTAAAAATTCATCTCTTTGCTTGAACATTTATTTTTTGGCTACAAATCTATTTATTCAATTTTTGGATGACAATTTATCGTTTTCAGTAAAGATCAAATAGGTTGTTGGAATTTCAACTATTTAAGTTGTAAATTGATAGTTTTAGTTGAAAACTCTTTCTTATGATTTTATATCCAGCTATTCCAGTTGAAAATTCATAATTTTAGTTGAAAATCAATTCATTAAACAATTCTTTTTGTGTTGTTTTGGTACTTATTGAAATTATGAATTGTAAATATAGCCTCTTAAGAATGCTCAGTAACTCACTTAAGGAGATAGAATAATTCTATCTCTTCCTATCCCTCGACTTCTATCTTTTTCAATCTTTCTGCTTCCAGAAGGGCCCTTCGAAAAACTGTGTCGATCCCCTCTTGCCTATAACTCATTACTTCTCCACACTGATAATTCCCTATAATTTTACAGCAATTAGGTCTGGTAGTATCGAATCGATTCATTTTATCGGGAATATAACCGCCCTGAAATAATTGAAATTCAAGAACACAGCTGGCCCTTACATGGTATAATGTCTTTTTCCATGTTTACGAGAGACGAATACAACAAAAAGTCGCCCGTCGTATTATTCACCCGAAGATACGTACCCTAATCAATATTCAGGAGCGACAGAATGCAATGAAAAACCTTTAATATTCCCAGAAAAATTCGAATTTTCAATGCGCGTTTACGAGTAAAATTGTCAGTTAAAATACATAATTTTGAGCAAAATAATTTGAATCCTCAACCAAAAGAGATTAATTTCAAACCAAATAGACAGACAAAATTGCAAAATTAATTAATTTTCAACTAAAATTATGAAACTTAAACTGGAATAGCTGAACTTTAAACCATAAAAATGAGTTTATAACTAAACCAATAAATCTACAACTTAAATAGTTGAATTTTCAACAACATATTTGATCTTTACTAAAAACGATAAATTGTCAACCAAAAATTGAATAATTAGATTTATAGCCAAACAATAAATGTTCAAGCAAAAATAAATGTTTCGGCAACAAAATTTCCTTCCATTCAGAGCAAAAAAAAAGTTTCCAATTAAATAGCGATTTTTCAACAAAAGAAATTAATTTTTAATTAAAATGAAAAATCCTAAAAAAATAAAAATAATTTTTAACAAAAGAGCTTAAATTTCAACCATGTAATTTCATTTCCAACCTGAAAGATGTTTTTTTTCATTGAAATGATAAATATTTGGACAGAATACTTAATTTTGTAAACGAAAAAAAATGTTAAACAAAGAGATTAACTTTCAAAGAAAAAGATGATTTTCTGCGAAAATATCGAGTTTTTAACAAAATCCGTCAATTTCTAATGAAATGGTCGAGTTTTTAATAAATAAAGACAAATAATCAGTCAAATCATGGAATTTTGAACTACCAAAGATCAAATTTTCTACTGAAAATATGACAGCTAAATTTTCACTTTATAAAGCAATTTTTTATCAAGCAGCTGCATTTTCAACCAAAATTACGAATCTTCAACTGGAAAAAAAATTCCCGGTCACTTGACGGGTTTTTTTTCGGTTTGCAAACATTTTTCACGTTGAATAAAATGAAAAAATTCAAACTCTTAAGCTAAACTTTTTAAATTTTCAGTAATAAAAAATAATCTACTAATTAAAGCACGCAAAATGAAACTCTTGAATTTTAAATTTCTGAAATTTTCAATGGAACATTCAGATAAACTGAAAGAATTTTTACATTTCGAAATTTCGAAATGAACAAGGTTTTTCTGTAATTTAAAGAAAATCCCACAAATTGAAAAAAAATTCTTAAAATATTTCAGATTTATTTTTTAAAATGTTGGAAATCTTTTTGAATAATTTTCTAAAATAAAGTTCCGAAATGAAAAATTGTTTTGAATTTTTCTAGGAATCTTATGTAAATCTTTTTATTCTTTTAAGGCCATGCACAATTCTTAAAAAGTTTATAATTTTCTTATATCTTTTTATATCCAATTATAATGCGGCTATTTGCACCGAATTTTGTGTGATATTTTTCCAAATAGTACATATTCAAATAGTGTACTTTCTTACCAGGTGTATACATATGAAACCGGTATTGCCATCTAGCGGCCAGTAGGCACACTTGTAGGCACTGTCGGAACTTACCATTTGTGCTAATTGGCGT
>NC_046657.1:76829221-76838883 GCF_010883055.1 Belonocnema kinseyi | reverse complement strand
AGAGGGAGCTCTTCTTAATATTTTGACACCAAAATCATGTCGATACACCTTACCGACTGCGAGTAAAGCCACCCACGCTTTAACTTGACAGACTGTAGGTTCTTGTAATGTAGTGTATTAGGAGTGAGTAAAACGTTTGGTGAGCTGTTTGACTCAGTCAATTCGTCAGTACAGCTATGAGTGAGCTCCAGGTTCCAGCGTCCGATGCACAACGGGTTTTAATAAAGTTTTTAACTAAAGAAGGCGTTAAACCGTGCAAAATTTTGACTCGATTGAAGGATCATTGGGCCAAAAAGTTTAAGAGTGGACGAGAAAGTGTGGAAAATGTGAGTCATACTCGACGTCCAAGATCAAGTGTCTCTGGCTTACAGAAGCAAAAGACGCGGTAACCCCATTAGAAACGTCATCCTTCTTCATGACAATGCCAAGCCACACACGGCGGGTGAAACGAAACAAAAACTGGAGGATATGCATTTGGAAACCCTTGAGCATCCTCCATACAGTCCAGATTTGTCACTCTGTGAATTAACAAGCTTCCAAACCGCTGGAAAAAATGTGTAGAGCGTGAAGGAGACTATGTAGAAAAATAATCAATAGTATTTTTGTATTGTTTTATAAATAAATAAATATTAAAAAATAATTCCGGTTAATATTTGATTCACCCTCGTACATTTCACTATATGTATGAGATCAATATATTCAAAATGTGGAAAAAAAAGTTTACGCACTGATAAAAATAGAATTGGTTTTGAGGGTCCTACCTACCAAAGGGGGCGGAATCATGCATCTAACGAATCGTCCAGGACTTGGAATGCAAGAAAACCATAATGTCTTTTCGAGGATTGGTTCAGCCCTGCCAATGGAACAATTTATGGTTATTCGAGCATTATATTATAGTTATACCGCGTTTGACCAGAGGATAAGAATTTTTTTTGAAAAGTTCAATTTTCCATTAGGAATTGTTATTCTCTTGGATAAATTCTAGCACCGAATTGAGTAAAAATTGAGCTTTTTCAATACAAATTCCGAATTTTTAATCTTCAAGAAAATTCTTCATTTAAACTCAGAAATAATATTCGTTTGAAAAAATTCGTGCTCAAATAAAGAATTTGAATTCTCTTTGAAAATTCTCCATTTCAACTAGAGTTATATTTTTTTAGTAAAATTCTCTATTCTAATTCATCGTTTAAATTTTGTTCGAAAATACCTCGTTTCAACTCAGAATTATATTCTGTTTAAAAAAATCAGTTTAAATTCACTATAAATTTACTATAAATTTAAAAAAAATTTTAAATGACATGTTCAAATTAAAAGTGAAAGTATTTTAAAACAACATGTAGATGTTCTTCATGTAGTTTTACATTTAAAAATTTTTTTTTTAATTCTGCCAAATGGAAGAGATTTTCTTAAATTCTTTTTCATTCATTTTTGAAAATTTTGTAAATCTTGAAAATCTTTTTAAATATTCTCTTAAAATGTTTAATCAAGTAAAATATAATTTTTATTTTTTCTGGAAAATGCTTTTTATTCTTCTGAAGCCTGTCAAGATTCTTAAAAAGCTTATAAATTTGTTGTTTGAAATCCGCCAGAACCTATATTTTGTTTTAAATTATATTTAAAAATATTTAAAAATAATTTCAAATTTTAGATAAATTTTGAATCTGTGCAAGGCTCGTAAGTATTTCTTAAAATTATTCGAATTTTTTTCTGAGAAGACTGTTTTTGTTTAGTTTTGAATATTTAATTTATAATTGCTAATTATAATGAACACTCAGATAATTCTTAATATTAAGTAATTTTAATTTAATTTTCATTTAAAATTGAAAATAGCTTATAAAGTTGAAATCGAGCGTTTGCATTTGTTTAACTAATAAGACTTTTCAATTGCAACAGTTTAATTTTTAACGTTAAAATCTGTATATTCAAAAATTGTAAAATGATGCATTATTTATGAGGCAGATAACTTTTTAACAATACAGTTAGATTTTGAAAAAATGATCATTACAAAATATTGTGTATATTTCCTTATAAAACAAAGTGTTTTGCTATTTAAAATAGAAACTAAGACATTTATATTATAGATAAGAAGCCTGTTTTGTTTTTTATTTGTAAAAATAAAATTTTCTGTATATAACTTGCTATTTCCATTTTTCTCTAGGACATTGTTTGGCAATTTTACCTTTACAATTTTCTTGGGCAGGAACTTAATTACCACAAATAAACTCTCATCTGAATCTTCTTATTCATATTTATCGTATTATTGTTCATATTAATCATAATTCTCTTCATCTACATATCAGTATATATTCTCTAAAAATTTAAGCACGCAAAGAAAATGTTCCAAGCGAGACGATGGTCGTGGGGGCTAAAGCGTAGGCTTTGGACCCACCCCTTCGGTTTCCGGGTTCTATTCCCGCCTGGCTCTCTGGAAGAGTCTCGGCGGTCCATGCCTAACAAGGGAGTTGTTCATCTCCAGAGAGTCGTGGGAGCGGTACCTCTAGAGAAAAAGGTTTTCTCTAAGCACTTAAAGCTGTTGCTCTTGGTGGTTCGGAACCCACGTTAAACTGTAGGTCCCCCTTACACCACCAAGTGAGTGCGTGGGGGGTGTGTAAAGGAATAGAGAAGATGGTGCAAGAAAAATGTAAACCCTTAGGGGACACATTAGAAGCTGCCATTTCAAATAAAATGTTCCGTAAAAAAATCAATAAAAATTACTTTTTTTTACAAAATAGAATTCTTCTCTTCATTAGCCTTGACGATTTAATTTAACAGCGAAAAATAGTTAGCATTGCTCCAAGGTGCAGAATTGCGAACCGGTAGAATTTGCGCAGTAGTTATTCCTGTTTTTGATTATGTGGTTATACTAAAAATCACATTCGAAAATAGAGTACAGAGATATCTCTATCTAAAACTATCGGATACAAATTTGTCATTGAAAATATTTTGTTAACATTAAACAACTTTATTTGTATTTTACTCTAGGCAATCGCAATTTGTATTTTTAAAAATACTGATTTTCAACGAAGAAAAGTGAGACATTTTTTTCCACCGTAAGAAGTGATTATATTTTTAAAAAAATTTTGATCAGAATATCAATCATCATTCCAAAAACTTAAATTCCTAATTATTCTCTTCCTAATCATTCTTCGACACACAAGACAAGTGAATGCGCATATACGGAAATCGCACAATTAGAAGCAATTTTTATTTACCACTAAGTAATTCTCGAAAGTAGTACACATTAATGTTATAAATCAAAAGTCTTTATTTGTGCGACACTATTATGGCATAAACGACTTAATGAAATACAAATAATTTAGAATTCATAATGACAAGTGAGATAACAACTAGTATACATCTCGCGACATTTTCAGGAATGTTTATAAGTTCAATCCTTATCGTATTCTTCATAAGTTGTCTTTACTTCGAAAAATAGGCACCATGTTTGATGTTCTGTATTCACTTTTAGTGATTTTTTCTTATCCTGTTGGTAAATATGATAATTATAATATGATAAAATAATATAAAGTAGCTTTGAGTCTGGAAAGAGTTTTCAATTGCGGTGTAGAAAAACAAGTTGTAACAAAAACTTAACTTTTTCTGTTTAGCATAAATATTTTTCTCTTATTAATTATGAATTTTAAATGAAACAAATGTTATGAAATACAAATAATTTAAAAAGATAAATAAAATAGCAATTATTTTATAAATCTTGAAATATTTTGAATTCTTTTTTTACTAGTTTCAGAGTTGTAGTTTTCCCTAATACCAAAATCACTTTACGTAAGTTTCATTTTACCGAAAATAAAACTTTACCGAAGTATTTCCTCTTTTTGAATTTTAAGTTTAAATCACTTCGGTTTGCTTCTGTTCTTAAATTTATCCTAAAGTAGAGGAACGTCCACACAGTGGGAACGCCGGACTTTTTTGGTTCAAAATAACGTATAGCCCACAAATATTGACCAACTCGGACCTACAAATTTTGAAAACAGCCTATAAGATTTTTAAGAGAGTTTTCAAGCCTTTTTTTAAAATTAGACATGCAATTTTTTTATAAATAAACAAATATGACGAGAAAAATAACCATTTTTTCTATTTAAAGTTCCTGGTGCTTGAGCATAAAATGAAATGGTTGAATTCGTCTAATTTTCATATACTAACATTAATTAAAGATATCGAAATATTATAGAATAAAGGAATACATTTTTTCTAAACCAATGACCTTCCGAAAGAATGTTTTAATGATTTTCCATAATTTTACGTTTTTAAAGTTACATTCCAAGAAATTTGGATCAAACAATATGATGATGAAGAAATTCCTTCTTAAAATTATTATTGTTATTATTATAAAAAATGCATTATTTCATTTTTTTAATATAACCTGACTCAAACACTTGATGGTAGATATAGATTTGGTTGAGGGACAGGGGGGGGGGACCACCAAGATAAGAATTTCATTAATTTTATTTAATAATAAATTTATTAATTTTGTTGAAATTATGTTTTTTATTTATTTTGTTTATGAATTTATTGAAATAATTAATAATAAATCATGAATAATAATATTCGATACACATGATGTGTATACAGGGTCTTCAAAAAGTATCGGACAACTATTTTTGACAACGCTAATCGAAAGAACGCAAAAGTTTACGTTCAGATATGCATCAAGGTCATGTGATTCGATGAAATTCGAGGTCATTCCAAGGCCGTATAAACTCAAACAAGACTTAGACGACGTTGATCTCAGGGTTATTTAAAGGTCAACCTCATATTTTACAAATAGAAACCACTATTTTTGACAACGCCAATCGAAAAAAGGACAATTTTACGCCCAGATATGCATCAAGGTCATGTGACCCGATGATCTTCGGGGTCATTTCAGGGTCTTGTAAACTGAAACAAGGTCTAGATGGCTGATCATCGAAAATATGCTTAAAAAAATGGTTAAACATTGTATCTAGATCAGGTCGAGTAAGGCGAGATCCATCTTGGGTCTCATCATTTCACAACAAAAATAAAGCCTATCTGCATCTAGCCCGCTGAGGCGAACTCAAATGAGGGTCACTTGAATCCAAAAAAAGGGTGTATGTGAATCCAGCCAGCTAAAGCGAGATGGTCTCATCAGACCACAAAAAAAAGTTCGTATGTGGATCCAGCCAGCTAAGGCGAGATTTTCTTATCAGACCACAAACAAAATTTCGTATGTGGATCCGCCCAGCTAATGCAAGATGGTCTCATCAGACCACAAACAAAAGGTCGTATGTAAATTCTGCCAGCTGACGCGAGATGGTCTCATCAGACCACAAACAAAATTTCGTATGTGGATCCGGCCACGTAAGGCGAGACGTTCTCATCAGACCACAAAAGAAGGTCGTATGTGGTTCCGGCCAGCTAAAGCGAGATGTTCTCATAAGACCACAAACAAAAGTTCGAGTGTGGATCCGGTCAGTTAAGGCCGGATCCACATAGGGTTTTTTGTGTGGACTGATAAGACCGACGATGGATCGCGCCTTAGTCGACCGGACTTAGATACAATATTTAAACATTTTTCTTTTAAACGCATACTTTCGTTGATCAGCCGTCTAGCCTTGTTTTAGTTTGCACGACCCTGGAATTTTTTCGAAGGTCATCGGGTCACATGACTTTAATACATAGCTGAACGTGAAATGATCCGTTCTTTCGATTGGCGGTGTCAAAAATAGAGGTTACCTATTAAAAATAAAATTTGACGTTGAAATAACCTTGAGGTCAACGCCAAGGTCAGTTTCAAGGCCACATTTCATATACTTGTCTCAAACCCTGAAACTTTTGTGTGAAATATATCTCTCGAAAACGCATATTTTCGCTGATTGAGGGTGGGGGATCTGATACTTTTTCATGAGAATGTATATGGGGTCATTCACAAAATACGTAATAGATTTATATTATCTCGAAAAATGCATCATGTATTTTGTGAATAGCCTCTATGTACATATAAACATATTAAGTATTAACTGTTCAGCAACTAACTCTATGGGGAGAGGTATCCGCCTCTCAGAGACGGATACCTCTCCTAAGCGGGCAGGAAGTCTTTGACCATAAGTGTCCGTTATGGAGAGGTTTCACTGTACTTTGTACGCACATCCACTAATCGTACGGTGCTTCCATATTCTTGTTGAGATTAGATGACATGTTACCATGTACGCAGTTATAGTACGTCAATAGTAAGCAACCAAGCCAATAGCAAAGGTGGCGGGAAATGGTATGCAGGCAAAGCGTGCGTCCCCGAGCTCCCAGTTGCACAAGACCGGAAATCGAAATATTTACGTCTTTAGCATCGATTTATAAAACCATTGCAGTAGAAATTTATTTTTTATGGTTAAAAATTCAACTATTCATTAACTGGTTTTTGTTGAGGATTCAACTATTTTCTTGAAAATTCCTTAGCTTAAAAAAAAAATTTCCGATAGAAAAACCAATTATTACATTTTTTGTTTAGAATTCATATTATTTGGTTGAAAATTGTATTAATTCGTTCAAAAGTTAATAATTATATGAAGAAATCAATTTTTGTCTGAAATTTCCACTCTTTTGTTAAAAGTCTCTCTTTTCGAGCTAAAAATTAACTTATTTCTTGAAAATGCATATTTTAGGTTAAAAAATTTAACTGTTTTGTAGAAAATTCGACTTTCTGGGGAAAAAAAATTCAAACCTTTGGATAATATTTTGGTCTTCATAACCAGAAAATGTTTTGCCTTTCCCGTGTGAAGAAAGCCCCGCTGAGATCTTTTAGGATGAGAGCCCCCGGCGGGGGCCCGAATGGATGTTCCACGCGTGGAAATCGTACGAGAGCCCCCATCGAGGGCTCTGCTCGGTTGCCCTCACGAGTCAACGATTAAACTTTCGAAGTCTAAAGGACGTATATTTTGTTGACACCAGAAATTTTAAAGTTTTATGAGTTCAGACTTACAAACAATGAATTTCTGTCAAAAATTGAATGAATCTTTTCTGAAATTCAAACTTTCACAATATGGATGTTCCATGAGGGTCCAGGCGGGGCAGCTCGGGTTTTCTCACATATCAACGATTAAAATTTCTAAGTTCGAAGGGTGAATATTTTTTGACACCAGTAATTTTAAGGTTTCATCCGTTTAGACTTACAAACAATGATTTTCTGCACAAATTGAATGACACTTTTCCGAAGTTCGAACTCTCTCAATATGGATGTTCCATAGGGGCCCCCGCAGAAGCCCAGATCGGTTACCCGCGCGGATCAACGATTGAAATTTCTAAGTCGGAAGGGTAAATATTTTATATCCTAAAAAATGGACAAAAAAAGGTTAAAAATATGGTTCATGCGTTCTAAATTTTCAAAAAAACTATCAATACGTCTGTCTCAAAAACAATGTTTTTCCTGCCTTTTTTTAAGAAAAAAATTCTTAGCTTCATCTTTATGAAAAATTGTAAGTGTTAATAAAAAATTACATTTCCCATAATTGTAAAAAGTTAGAAAGCAGTCTACAACGTAAAAAACGAAATATTACGCGAAGAAAAATGGTAACCGGGTTAAATTATTTATTTAATAACTATTTTATTGATATTCCTGTTAACAGTTCGTGTATTTAACATTTACGTAACATCGTTTAATAATAAATAATTAGAAAAGGAGAGCTTAAAATTTGGTACTTTAAATTTCATTAACTGTAGCTTACGGCGATGGCTTTTTCACTGAGTTTTAATTTGTCGGTTTAGCGCAGTGGTTAGCACTCCCGACTGTTAGGCGATAGAATTAGGTATTGATATGTAGGGTCGATACCCTTTTGCATTAGAAATTTTATTTTTATTATAATGTTTAAAAACTTAATATATGCATTCACTCTTTACAGGATTATCACTAGTACTAGTTAGCACTGACGCAGTACTACGCTCATAGTGAATTTCCTATTGGGGTAGTACTTTGCCAGTCGCGATATCCAGTGCTGCCCCATACAAATTAAATTTTTTTGCTAAAAATGCGCCTGTTTGGTTGAAAATTAATCTGCTTTTATTGATGATTCTTCAATTGTGTTCAAGAAATTTTCTTGTTTGGTTGAACTAAACTGTTTGTAGTTTAAAACAACAATATATTTTTTAAACTTAAATTTCAACTTTGACATTTTGAATTAATAATTTATTTTTTGTGCTGACAATTTTATTTTTTTGATGAAAATTCAACAATTTTTTCAAAAAGTAAATCTTTTTGGTTGACATTAACTTTTCGTTGAAAATTAGTTTTTTTTTGTAAAAATATAATTTTTTGTGATAAAAATGTAACTATTGCATTTTTGGTTAAAATTATTATGTTTTATTTAAAAAATTCAACTATTTGGTTGAAAATTTATGTGATTTTTGAAAATTTATTTATTTAGCAGAAACTTAACCTTTTTAGTATAAGATTCCAATTTTCGCCTAAAAATTTAATATTTTGTTGTTGAAAATTCGTGTTTTTGGTTGAAAATTTAACTATTTGATTGACCGCTTATGTATTTCTCTTGGTATGATATTAATCATTTTCTCGGTTGAAAATTTAACTGTTTTGGTTCACAATTAATGTTTTTTTTTAAATTCTTTTTTTCGTAGGTTGTACAAAAACAATTTTTTTCAATAGAAGAGCTTGACAGAAAATTAAACTATTACACTTTGCTTTGACAATTCATCTGTTTAGGTTGAAAATTCGACTTCTATTCGTTAAAAATTAATTTCTTTAACAGAAAATTAAGAAATTTTTTTGAAAATTCTACTGCTTGATTGAAGATAAACTTTTATGTTGAATATTCATGTTTTTGAGTTAAAAATTCAACTGGTTTTTAGAAAACTAATCTTTTTAGCTTGAAAACTCAACAATTTAATAGAAAATTAGTTTTTGTTATTTAAAATTAATGTTTCGTTATAATAATTTACATATTGAACTTTTTATTACAAATTTAAGTGTTTGGTTGACAATTCATGCAATTTATTTAAAATTCGTCTTTTTTTAGTGGAAAAGTAATTTTGTTTATTAAAGATTCAATTATTCGGTTCATAATCCACTTATTTTGTTAATAATTCACCTTTTTAGCAGAGAATTAATTTTATTTCTTGCATATTCATCTTTATGATTTAAAATTCAGGATTTTTCTCTTGATAAATGCATGCAAATTCATTATTACGCACTAAGCTAGGCTGTACAGGCAAGGGTTCGGCTGTCTCGGTTTAACAAGCTAACCGCGCGGACATTGGCCGGTTAAGGTCAACTCTCTGATATCGAAGTTAACTGTCCGCTAGTGAGCTTGAGCGCGCCTAGGGCTCTCTCTCTCTCTCTCTCGCGTTTCTCTTTTGTTAAAGCTCCTTCGGCTTTAACAAAAACATTCTCATCACGTTTCTCGTGCTTCGCACTAGAGTTTGTCCCTGCAATTTTATATCATTCTCATAAATGTATATTATTATAATTTCTATCTTACATTAGTATTAAAACAGGCGTAGTTTCATTGTCCCTTTAAACAAACGTGCATTCTTTTAGAAAAATTTTGTTAATAAACGTTTTATTGCTACTTTTGTCGTTATTCCATAAACTGAGTTTGCTCTTTTTCAATGTTTTCTTTGTGATTTAAACTACGCATACGGTCTATTGAGCAGCCTTACCGTTTTTGAACTTTTAAGTT
>NC_046657.1:76826121-76829121 GCF_010883055.1 Belonocnema kinseyi | reverse complement strand
AGAGGGAGCTCTTCTTAATATTTTGACACCAAAATCATGTCGATACACCTTACCGACTGCGAGTAAAGCCACCCACGCTTTAACTTGACAGACTGTACACACGCAAACCGTGTGTGTGCCACTCCCTCCAGCCAAAACACAATGTCGTGGTCTGACTTGTGCAAACTTCGAAAATCCGATTACAGTATTTTTGTTTTCCACTTTGAAACGATTGAACAGCTCGGACAGATTACCTAGGATAAGTCGTTTCTGAACATGTTCACGAGTTCCATCTGCTATCTTAATTGATATAAAATCTTTTTTCCCAGGCATCAATCGGCTGTTTTCATCATCTTCGTAGAAATTAGTCACTGCAACTTCAATATCTGGTGCCAGTCTTCTTCCCAGTTTTCGATTAGGTAAACTCAATATTCCATTTTGCTCAACTAATTTCTGAGCTTTTCGGACTTGCCGTTCAGTTGCACCGAATTCATCCATTAACTTCCTACGACTCCAAGTCTTAGGGGCAAGTGAAAGTAATAACATTTTTTCGTCAGAATCAGTATTTTCCTTGAATTTATCTCTGATTTGTTGAAGAACTTCAAGGCCCGCTGCGTGATTAAGATCTTTACAGTCTTTACAATTTTCATCATCTTTACATTCTTCTTTAACCAATAGAAAATCAGGATCGCCTTCAATTGATTCTTTGCCTGCAATATCATTATCAGCTTCGTCATCACATAAATCTTCTTCCACTCTGATAAGATTTGCACAACGATTGCCCCAATCTGTTTTTGTTGCCATTATTACTTGGAAATAATTTTAATATTAGTTCCAATATCAGAAAAAATGAATCAAGAATATATTTCCTAATTTAAGAAAGCAGAGCAACATAAAAATATCTATTATAAAGTCATCTGAGCTTCGGGTACATAAAGAATAGAAAAACAAATCAACAGAATGTATTCAGCTCATTTAAACTAAAACGATTTTCTTTCTTGTGAGACCACGTCAGTAACATTGATATTATATGAATACAGGTTCAATTCGCAGCAGTATAAAAGATGTAGTTTGTATCACAGAACAAGTAAATTACCCGTGTGTTTAGAATAATGTAATTCATAAATTTGTATTAAAAATTAAGTAGTTGGATGCAAGAACAGATTGCTTGTATTTTTAGAAGTCACTTGTGTTTCTTTTGTTTTGCACATAATTTCGTGGAGAACAAATGAAGAGCAAGTGACTTCTGAAAATACAAATAAGCCGTTCTTGCACCCAACCGCTCAATTAATCAATATTTTCGATTAAGTGAATAGTTTTTTTCGATGACTTCATGCAATTTTGGATCAATGTGAGTAATACAAAAAATGGCATACTTGAAAACTGTTCCGCGGTATGCTGCCGCATAACGCCCGAGTGCGAGCACGAGTACTCCCTCTACAATCGGCTCTGTAACTCAATGAATTTCAATTTGTCCATTTTCTTATTAGACATTTTTTATAGTAAAAAAGTCAAGCTTTCTTTTGAGACTATTTAAAAAAAAATCGTAGATGCCTAGATTGCGAAAAAAGTTAAATAAGCAATTGATTTATTCAAAAAATTGTTTAAACAATTTTTTTTTGTTATAAATAATAAAATAGGATGAAAGCGTGTAAAAAGCACTTTCCAAAAGCCTCATAAAAGTTTTAAATCGCGAAATTAGAAAGGAAGTTACAGGCGTTTGAAACTACCCCTGCAGGCATTGGGGTTGAAAATTCAACCCCCCCTCACTTGGGGAGGGTTGGTAATCCTGGTCTATAAGTTTGTAAATTAACTACTGTGGGGTAGCGAACATACTTCCAGAATTTAGAGATAATTGAAAAACATGACTTTTTGAGTTGGGGCACATTCGTAAAAGCCTGTTTTTCGGATTCAGGGAGTCTTAAAACGTGGACCTTTTGACAAAAACTAGGGGGTCAAATTTTGCAAAAATCTAATACTTTATCTGACAAGAATGTAAAGAAGATTTATTTGTCATGAATAATTTTTTGATAATTTGATAGCCAAAACTACGCACTTTATCAAAAAGTGATTGATAGCAAATTTGTAGATCTTTTTCAAATGCACAATTTTTGTGGAGTCATCTTTTACCGTTTTTGTATAGCTTGGCCGAAAAATGTATTTTTTGGATTTTTCATTATTTAATATGGTGTTAAAATTTGAATTTTTGATTTTTCAAGAAAATTCAAAAAGTTATTATGATAATCTGGTAGGGCATTCAAAAAGCAACATTTTTCTTCTCTTGACTTTTTTACATATCGTGCGTTATTTGGCTTAGAATGTTGATTTTCGTGTGGTTTTTGGATTTTTGTAAATGCTATAACTCTGGTATTTTTTTTTTTTTTTAATTTCATGATGATAAATGGTGATTTTTTGAATACTATGAATAACCGTGCAGAGAATTTTGGACATACTCGTACAGACATACATGCAGGTATACAGACAGACAAATTCGTAAAAACCTGTTTTTCGGATTCAGAGGGTCTCAAAGCGTGGACATTTAACAAAAACTGGGGTGGTCAAATTTTACACAAATGTAATACCTTCTCTGATGAGAATGTAATAATTTAAGAATTAGAAAAAAAGTTCTATGAAAGTCAGTTTGCTGTGCTGAAAAGTTGAGACTCACTCCCTAAATCTGAATTAGTAGTTTTCCAGTAAGCAAATTTTACGGAATCGTTGACCAATTTCTTTATAAAACATTTGTACTAATTTTTAGTTAAAAACTTTTGATTTACTCACGAAGGCTTAGTAATTCGAAGTCTAAGTCTAAATAAATAGTTTAGCAGTTTTTTAGTGATGATTGTGAGTTCTTACTGAAATAATCAGTGAGCGATCTCCCAATATTTCATTAGAACGAAACTATGCATATTGAGACTTAGAGCATACGAGGGTGGATTGATAAGTTTCCGGCCTGACCAAGAAAAACAACGTTTTTAAGAATTTTTTTTTTTTATTTCTCAACATAATCTCCTCCAAGGC
>NC_046657.1:76821704-76826021 GCF_010883055.1 Belonocnema kinseyi | reverse complement strand
GCTACAAGCTATCTAAAGATGGTACTATAGAACGCCACCTTAAGGTAGGCCTAGTGGCGCCATCTCTTGGTCAGGCCGGAAACTTATCAATCCACCCTCGTATGCCAATTTAAAAACGACTAAATTGTGTTAAAAAAATAGTGTTCAAGAATGATTTGTAAGGGTTCTATTTAGACATAAACGGAAAACAATATTTTAATTCAAACAGAAAAATGCTAAAAAATCAGAATAACTAAACTGAAGTATATATATTTCAAAGAAGGATTTGTGATTTTTATTTAGGATGAATTTAAAGGAAAAGCTCTGCTATCAATCACATTCATTTTGAGTTTTAATTGGCCTTTTAATCTTGATATATTTTCAGATTAATGAAACGCAAATAATTCTGAATCATAAACGAGATAGCGACTAGTCTTTCGACATTTATAGCACTTTATATTACCCTTATTCTTCACGATATTCTTCATAAGATTTCTTTATTTCGAAAAAAAACTTGAGGACCATGATTCGCATAATGTGTTTCTTAGTAATTTTTCCTAATCCTATCGGTAAATATAATATCTATAATATATTGTGTGTCCACTTAGAAAAAGCGGATTAAGCCTAGAATTGTATTAGAAAGTGATGAAAAGTTCCAAAAATTCAGTAAGAAATATTGTTAAGTCCTATTCGTAAACGTATTAAATTAAGCGTCGAAAGTGGCCTGCTTGAGGTATTTTCGATAAATAGGGACTGATGTCTGGACACGCTCTTCTTGCTTTTGGGAAGTTAATATAAAAACTTGAAACTTAGCTTTACTGAAGTAAGAAATCTCTTCAAACAAAAACAATAAAATATTTACTGGTTTTCTAATTCTCGAATGGTTCAAGTCGATTTAACATTATTTATGAGAATTCAAGGACCATTAAAGATCTGGCTACTCTTTTGTTCTCGTCTTAAAGAGGAGATTTGTTAATTTATTAAAGCTAAGTTTCAAGTTTTTACATTTTCCCTGCAAAATTTTCTGAAAAATTCTCCCTAAAGTATGGAAAGTGTGTCCCGATCTCAGTCCCTATTTATAGAAAACACTTCAAGCAGGAATAAATCCATAAAGGACATTAAAACCAGACAAATTGATTTTGGCTTGAGCACGCTTGCACATTTCTCATGATAATTCGAGCACCAGTAAACGATTTTATTATGCTCATGGTCTTATTTGTTGAGTCATCAGTTAAATATCGATATTTGTCAAAACCAGACAATAGGTAAGATTTTGTCACACACTATCTCGTTCCTATTTGTTGAAAATACCATGAAACTCGGAGACTGTGCCGGCTTTGGAGCTGGCGGTTGTGAGAAACAAGCCCGAGAAAGTGCCGCTTCGGCTGAAATCGCTTGTGTAGGCACATCTGTGTGACCACCGCCCCCTCTCCACTGCTTATTTTACTCCTACCTGCGGGGCGGCGTTAATTCTCGAAAAGAATATATCCGGGGGGGTTATGTCCGAGCTTGTCTGTAATTCAAGTAGGGAAGTATCATCACGGAATTTGATAAACTAATTCTAACCCTTTCGACTATTTATCCTACATTTTTATGAAGAAAAAAATTATTTAATAAATCCATTAAATAATACAATCATTGATTTCCTAGTTGTACCTTCTTGTTGCAGAATTAACTATTGGAGTACACCAAAAGCAGCAGGATTCATTGATTCCACTTAATGTTCGTTATTACGAAGTGTACAGACATATACATTTGAATTTACCAGAAGGCGTTTTTAAAGTAGCCGTAGAAAAAAAAGGAGATATTGAATACATAATTGGAGCAGTCTTGAAAGGAACTTTGTATCCCCTCGCTACTTATAAAGGGGATCGCTATGTGCGAATTACAGTAGACCTAGTAGACAATTTGAATTTAGAGATTTCAAATAGGGATCCTCTGAATGATAGGTTCTACAAAAAATATATTACGAGCGAGACACAGAAAATTGTATTGGCTGAGCGACGAATATATCCTTCCAGTGGGGTGGTTCATCCTGCAAATTGAAAGTTTCATGAGAAAATTTCCACGTAATATATTTACTGAAATTTAATACTTTGTTTAATAACTAAACTATGTTTTTGTTGAATTTAAAATTCATTTGCATTTTCTTTATAGTTTCACTAGTTTTCCTATTAGGTGGCCATTATAAACACTTTTAAATTCCCCAGATTTAAAAAAATAGTTTAATATTCAACCAAAAAATATTTTCTGCTAAAAGAGATGAATTTTTATCCCAGCAAGACTAATTTTGTTGAGGATATTTTCACTTTTAATAAAGACGGTTTATTTTAAACGAATTAAGATCCCTAGGCACAGAAAATTCCTTATAAAATCGGACTTTCGGATATAAAAGAAAAAATTTCCTGGTCAGATTCATACATAGATATTAAACTCTAACATCTTGGGCAAAGCACTTTATTTGTAGGGCTAGTAATTCGTTTAAACAATTACGTTTGCTGAAGTTTATTAATTAGTACTGCATTTTAATTGGAAACATTTTTTTCGAATAATGCTAGAAATTTGCATTTGTTTACACTATTTTCCACATTTTGTCTACATTTTATTTAAAGCAAGGCAAGAATTAATGCAATTTAACAACCATTTCTTTAATCAACTTATGATTCTTTATCTCCTTCTATATTAATGCTAGATAGTTGCGGTTTTTCTGAAATTTCACACTTGTTGCCATGGCTCTTAAATTAACATTTAATATGATCTACATAGAAAATTTAAAGAATTTTCTATCATTATTTTGTGAAATTATTCTAACAAATAATAATATGTTGTTAACACAATGTTTGCTGTTAAAAGAAGTTGATTTTTGTCTCGATCTAATTAAAAAAATTGAACATCTATCGAAAAATAAGGAACAAACGAGACTTTCTAACTTAATTCTAAGAGAAAATGCCTAGAAAGAATACATTTTTTAAAACATTTAAGTTGGTTTGATTTCCACAATATTTACTACACTATGAGTGAAAAAGAGATAAGCCTATAAGCAATTGATTAAAAACCGTAATTTTTTAGCATTACCCTAAGGAAATACATTAAAACAATAATCAATTATTCAAAGAAATATTTTGGTGGATGAAAAGTGGAAAATTTGAGAAAAAACGACAATTTTCAAACCTTATACTACGAAAATATGGTTAAAAATAAATTGTTGCAACAATTATTTTAGTTGACTTAAATTAATTATTACCTCACTATAATTAAAAAGTGGACCACAAGTGTGAAATTAAAAAAAGTGCAATTTTTCAGCTCTATCGAAATAAAATATAATTATTGATAATAAATTGTTTAAACAATTATTTTTGCTTAATTCAATTGATTTATTGTTTCAGTCTAACGGAAAAGTTGAAAAATTTCAAAAAACCATAATTTCCTTACTCTATTCTGAAAGAAAATGGATAGAAACAACAATAAATTGTTTAGACAAAATATGTACACATATAATTATAAGTCGCAAGTAGTAGTTTGTGTTTTAGGAACATTTTGTACTTAAAACATAATTAACCATTTGTATTCTATATGGAATTGTGAAAGGTAATGTTGAGTTTGAATTCCATTCAAACATTATTAAATATTCGAAATAAAATTTACAAATTTACAACAACAACAAAAAATGGGTATTTATTTTTGTGTCGATACGAAAAAAATTAGGTGTAATATCCATTTCAACAAAAAATTCACAAAAATAAATTCTACAATCTTTATTGCAAAAACGTGAGTTCCTAAAAATTAGCAGAAAATTACTTATTTAATTACTCAAGGTATTTAATAATTTGAAACTGAAAAATTACTTCATTTTTTATAAAAAATGTATAGATTTAGCTGCCTTTGATCCTTTACTGAAATATACTTTGTAATGATTTAAACAATTTTCAATTTTTTTAACAGTTTTTTCTTTC
Source organism: Belonocnema kinseyi (assembly GCF_010883055.1). NCBI lineage: Eukaryota > Metazoa > Arthropoda > Insecta > Hymenoptera > Cynipidae > Belonocnema > Belonocnema kinseyi. The sequence goes on along the minus strand of NC_046657.1, from coordinate 76,822,089 downwards.
AAAAATCATAAAAGTTATTATTCTCTGAAATTGTTGACAATTAACTAATCTTGAGGGGACTAAGAAGAAAAGGGACTATGCTTTACTTAAATCTATTTGATTTAATTCTTTGAACAAACTGTTATTGTTTAAGGAATATATGGCAAATGTTCTATGATGAGAAAATAGTGAATAATAAACCGCATGGTGTAAGAGATTAGAAAAACCAGAATAACCAGACTAAACAATTGCTAAATATCTTAAATACAGAATGGTACTTTTAAAATTCCTGAATTGTGTCAATAATTGAGACTCCGGATTCTATAACCACGCATAAAATTTGCCTGGTCGCTTCAGGCCGCTCGAGTTGGCCCCTGATGGCTTGAAAATCAGTTTTCGAAAATTC
>NC_046657.1:76819565-76821604 GCF_010883055.1 Belonocnema kinseyi | reverse complement strand
ATTTTAAAGAATTAATTTTATTCTTTTAATAAAATGTAAAAAATCGAATTTTTTAAATGAAATGTAAAAGTTAGTCCTTGTTTTTAGTATTATATTTTTTCAAACACATTTTGTGCTTATTTCAACAATTAATTATTGCTTATTTTCAAAATATGTAAAAATTGAGTCAAAGATGTCTACGTTTTTCTCAAGTTGGCATCCTATGCTACTTTTTGTTAAATAATTATATAATTTTGATATATTTCTTCTAATGAGTCAGACATTTTTATCTCTTTAAACTATTTTTAGTGGCTTAAGTAGTTTTCTTTTGAAAACTTCAAAGAAATAATATTATATGGAAAGCATATAATTATTTTTCTGAATGTATATTGTATATAAAGAATAGCGCATATATTAACAATTTTTTAATTTTTTAGACAAACTGAATTTATTTAATCAAATTTATTTTCCAAAAATATTTAAAAAATAGTATATAATAAATTAAACATAATATTGAATGATTTCAAGGACCATTAAATTCTACTAAAAGCAATATGTAATTGTTTATACAATTGATTATTGTTTTTTTTTCTCTAATTTCCTTCAAATTTAGTATGGATGGATTACGAATCAAAATTCTTTGAGCATTTTAAATTGTTTAAACATTCTATTTTATATTGTTTTTAAATTTATTGACAAAACTGCTTGAGCAAATAAAAAATTTGTAAGCCAATAGAAATTTGTTAAACCTCAAAAGAAATATACCAAAATTATGAAATTATTTAACAAAAAATAGCATAGGATATCAATTTTTGGAAAATTTGAAAATAAACAATGATTAATTTTTTGAATAATTAGGTAATTTTTTATCCACATTAACTACTCAAAACAATGACCAACAATTACATTTCATATAGAAAATTCGATTTATTAATTTATATTTTGGGAATAAATAATTGTTTAAATAAGTTGCATTTATTTAAGCAATTAAAAAGTGCTTAAAAGTCATGAGAGATAACCAAATTGTCCATTACTAATTATGTTTATGAAAAAAGACAGAAATTGCTGAGAATTAAAAAGAATACGTAAGAATGTCGTTTTTTTGTTTCTTGAGTCATATTTAGGTCGCTGTGGGGGGTTAAAAATAAATTTGATTGATATGGTCTTATTTCGTAGGTACTTGTACTCAATCCCTACAAATCTTGGAACTTTTCGATCAAAACCCTGAAGTATGAGTTTAATTTTTAGAAAATCCAAAATCTCCCCATATTAATGAAATGCTCATTTTATTAATTATTAATTATTATAACACTCAAACAAATAACATTACTCTTCAATTTTTCTCCAATCTACCCAAAAAAGTTTTATAAACCTTCTGTAATTTAAAGTACTATCACCTTTTGAAGATTTGGAAAGGAATAAATTCCACTCAATAACTTTTCATTTTGATTCACCCAATACCCATTTATTGTGCCCGGAAAATGGCCCAAAACTGTAAAATCGTAATTTTCTACTAAATTTATTTTAAAGACGGTATTTTTAGATGTTTTTTACATGAATTATTTTTAATAGACGATTTGCGAGCTTCTAAGTATTTTTTCAAATAATTTAGAATTAAAAAAAAATTATTATCTATTTATACAAATTTTTTCTCCTGTAAATCTTGAAAAATTATAATCTTTCGAAATAAATTGATGTTCTGAGTTGAAAATGTTGAGATTCATATATTATTTAGGGTTATTTGGTAATTATTCAAACAATTTTCATTTGTTTAAACAATTGTTTCCCATGTAAAGCGAGCAAATTTATTTTTCGAAATTATTGATACAATTAACAGACGTTAAGAGTAATCTTTCTATCTGAAGGATCCTGAGCAATTTTTTTAACCAATTGAAATTGTTCAAACCATTTTTATCTGTTTGAATAATGCTTTATTTGTAAATCGTGCAAAGTTATTCTTTTCTGCAATTGAGACTCCGGATTCTATAACCACGCATAAAATTTGCCTGGCCGCTTCAGGCCGCTCGAGTTGGCCCCTGATGGCTTGAAAATCAGTTTTC
>NC_046657.1:76816603-76819465 GCF_010883055.1 Belonocnema kinseyi | reverse complement strand
TATATATATATATATACGTACATATATCTTTAAACAATTTGAATCTCTTTCTAATAACCGAAACAATCTTATAGATTCATTTTTTCGAAAGTTATCGTGTTCACAGATAGACATACAGGCATACAGACAGACATACAGACAGACACATTCGTAAAAACATGTTTTTTGGTTAAAAATTCTAATCTCTTTAAACAATTGAAAACTTGTTCACAAGTCATTCGGGCTGTTCAAGTTGTCCATTTGTAATTGTTTATCTAAAAAAATGGCAGAAACGACTGAAAATGAAAAATAATACGTAAAAATGTCGTTTTTTTGGGTCATATTTGGGTCTCTTTGAAGAGGATAAGGATGGGTCAAAAACAAAAGTTATTAGTATGATTGTATTTCGTAGACACTCCTTCAGTCCCTCAAATACTTGTCACGTTTCGATCAACTACTGAAGTATAAGTTCAATTTTGAAAAAATCCAAAATTTCTCCATGTTTCTTAAAAAAATCTGCTTGCTACGCAGACACATTGTCATTGCGCGCTGCGCGCGCGGGTCGCTCCGTTCGCAAGTTTATGCGCGCCTAGGGCGCGCAACTGTTAGTTCTCACGCTTCGCGCTCGATGTTGTATTTATCTCGCACTTCGCAATCGATTATGTATTTACCTCACGCTACGCGCTCGGTCTTTATATTTTCGCACATTCTTGCGTAAACATTTTAAAATTAAGACTCAAAACATCCACCACTGTAATTTTGTAATTGTGAATTCTCTTTCGTTAAAAGAGAGTTTGAACGCAACTACGGCACGCGACTGATGGCAATCGCACTCTGCATTTAGTCTTTGCATTTCTTCCGCATTCGGGCACAGACCTTTTAAAATCAAAGCTGAACGGACCGACAACTGTAATTTTGTGATTTTGAACTCTCTTTTTTTAAAGCTCTTTTGGCTTTAACGAACACATTCTCATCACGTATCTCGTGCTTCGCACTCGATTTTGTCCAACATGTCAACTTATCTACATTGTACACAACACTTTTATATCAATGATAATACATTTTTTATGTAACTCAGCCTGGGATTACTTATTAAATAATTGAAAAATAAAAAGCAAATTGTATTTATCATGATTATTTTTGTATTTGTTTCTCATTTTGCTTTAAATTGTTTTCTAAGCAGCTCTGAAACATGTATCATTTCAATAAATGTATATTATTACAATTCATGATATGCATAAAAATTGAATCATACCAATTCTTATTTCCTTGTTTTTATAATTTTTTATTTTTAATGTTGTTTTTTATGATTAAATAAAAACTACTGCGCATCTGCATAGGGTCTAATACAGGAACCTATATAGGGTCCTATGCTCTGGTAATTTTTGATTTTTCAAAAAAAGTCATTGGGATAAATTGTTCAACTTTTTGAATACTATAAATAACCGTACAGAGAATTTTGAAATTTTCAAAAAAGTGGTCTAAAAAATATTCGAAATGTGCCCACTTCTTGAATTTTCATCTAAAATGGCTGGCCAACGAATTTGACCTTTAGTTTAGTACACTTAACTAGTGTGTCAAAGGGCAATCTAATAGCTTAATTTTTTCGAAAGTCATCGTGTTCACAGACAGACATACAGACAGACACATTCGTAAAAACCTGTTTTTCGGTTTCAGAGGGTCTCAAAATGTATACATTTGATAAAAACTAGGGGGGGGGGTCAAATTAATAGATTGATTTTTTCGAAAGTTATCGTGTTCACAGACATACACACAGATACAGACAGACATACAGGCAGACATACAGACACATTCGTAAAAACCTATTTTTCGGTTTCAGAGGGTCTCAAAACGTGGACATATTATGGGGGTCAAATTTTACAAAAATCTAATACCTTCTCTGATGAGAATGTAACAATTACTTTAAACTTAGCATGTTATTTTTTATCATTATAAAAATAACAAAATCCATGCGTTACATCAAAAAAAGATTCAGAACAAATTCATGGATCTTATTTCGGTGTACAAGTTTTGTGGCTGATGTTTTTATACCTTCCGTCATTTGGTAAACAAAAATTTATTTTTTGTATTTCTAATGCTGTATTTACGAATAAAACAAAATCTATATATTTTATAAACAAATTCGTAATTCTTTTTAGGGCGCACAATTTGATTTTGGATTATAATTTGTGCGAAAAATATTCGAATTTTCGATTTTTGAAATAAATGCAAAATGTTATTATGATAATCTTGAAGGTTTTTTAAAAATCAACGTTTGAACTTTTTTGACTTTTTTCTTGTTCTGCATCGTTTGGCTTGAAATTTTCAGCTTTTTAAATTCTGTAAACGCTGTAACTTTAGCAATTTTTAATCGAAAAAAGTCATTTGGATGAATCGTTCTTTTCTTAATACTGTGAATTTCCATAAATTTAATTAGTCGATCTTGAAAGAGTGGTTTCAATAATTTTGAAAATACTTTAACTTTTTGAATTTCCACCTGAAATGGCTGGCTGATGAACTTGACCTTAAGCTTAGAACACTATAGACGGTTATACCAAAGGCCAATCCAGTCAGTAAATTCTTTCGAAATTCATGATGTTTACAGACTTTTAATCAACAGACACACAGACATACAGAGAGAAAAAGTCGTAAAACCATCTTTTTCAGGTTCCCAAGGTGTCAAAATTGGACACTCGTCAAAAACGCTAGGTTCACGGGAGGGGGTAATATTTTACAAATAACTGAAATAACTAATACCTTCTCTGATGAGAATGTGAAAACGCGCCTACCAGGTGTATACATATGAAACCGGTATTGCCATCTAGCGGCCAGTAGGCACACTTGTAGGCACTGTCGGAACTTACCATTTGTGCTAATTGGCGT